>NC_090780.1:9025000-9110000 GCF_040054535.1 Antennarius striatus | reverse complement strand
GGAGAACTTCAGGAGCTGAGCTTCTGTTTGCAGCGATGGCTCTCCCTCCACTTAGCTTTAGTTTGTGCTTAAGACTGGATGTAGATCATACAAGAAATCAGGAGGGGCTCAATGTCCAGAGGATTTTGTTTTTCCATTATTCTTTCTCATTATCATTTCACTACCATCGTGTAGGTAGGAGGTGCTCTGTCCACCTCAGTATACACTCCCTACACACTGTAGGAAAATCACTTAGTAAAAAAAAACTTTTTATAATAGCTAACTATAAGACCATTGTTACGCTGTGCGTGACAAATGTACAGAGAAAAAAAATCTTAGGTATTTTTTGAGGAACAATTAATTTGTTAATGATATGTAGTTATTTAATTGTTGGTTTCCCTGTCCTTATATTTTAATCATTGCATTTTCTTTTTTTGTGAAAAAAGTTGATCTTTTTTGTTTATAGTTCGTCGTAGAGTAAAGGTTCAAGTGCAGGAACACAGCAACATCTAAACCACAACAAGCCACTAGTGTGCTGGTGACAATCGCTACTTCCATTGGGTCTCAGTCATGCTAATGTTTACTTGTGTTCCATCAGGAGGTCGAGGTTGTCCTGTCGTAGCCTCTGCAGTCGTTAACACGTTTTACATCGATGGAACACAATAATTTTGCCACTAGCCCAGCAGATCTTATTGGTCATTTCAAATATCAGTTACAAATCAAATAAAACTCTACATGAGTCACGGGCTAGAAGGCAGGTAAAGCTTCAGCTGCTGCATGTAAGCAAAAAAAAAAAAATGTGGGTGTTGTCTTTTAATGACTGTTTAGGGTCTACAGATTGTATGGCAGTATGAGGTCCTCTTTGAAGTGGAAGTAGCATGTATAATGGTAGTAATACTTTGATCTGTAAAAACAATATCTGAAACGTAAGTTGGATTTATGGCTCTGTGTCTCCTACTAAAAAGGTTTTGGCAGGCCACCTTTTTGTACGTTAAGTAGCCTTGATGAACAATAAAATGCTCTTAAACCACCGCCTGACTGGCCTCTGCTCTTGTGTCGTGTTGGTAGAAAAGGGGTGATGGCACACTATTCCACATAAAGCACTACTGTATAGCAATAAACTGATCACAATATTAACAAGAACCCATGCAGTTAGACTGCAACAACCCACGACACCCCTGAATTCAAAATTTTACCCTGACCTATTTGCATAGGTCAAAGATCAAAGCTAGTGCTCTGACCTACTTTACGGTCTTACACTTGCCTTCTCCCTCGTCTTTCTATCTAATCCAGTTCCTGAGTGTACAAAGGTTAAAATCTGACCTTGACCTAGTTTTCTCAATTTCAAGGTTATCTCATTTTCATCCCCTTTGTCGCCCAAGTAATGTGCTTTTTGTTTTATCTTTCTATCTGCAACGGTTGCGAAGATATTTGGTGGACGGACGGACTAACGTTCGAACACACAAACGCTGACAATTACAATATATCACCACTTTGAAGTGGGATGTAAATACAAGTGAAGACATGTTTTTCCAGTTTTTGGTGAAATACTTCAATGAAAACAGGACAATGAAAAACAGCTCTGAGAATAGAAAGGAGTAAGAACTGTACAGAGTTGACATTGAGGACATCTGAGCATCAATTCTAAAACTTAAGTCTTTCTTCAATTTACGATTAACCCCATTTCACTTTATTAAACTGGACCATCAGTTTAATGAGATTAAAACTGGCAGACAAAAAGGATTCGTCAACTTCTTCAAATTGTTGGCCTACAACAAGGTGAAGGTGTCAACGGTGTCCATGTTCAGTGCCACGGCTCAGCTGCTGCACAAATAACTTGGACTTGGATCTGATGAGTCGTCACTCACGTTCTTGTGTTTTTAATATTAGCTCTTTTCCGACCTAATGATTGATTAGATCATTTACATCAATGTCTTGCAAAAGGATGCTTTGGAAAACTCATGAATGCATCGCTGGAGGGCCTGGACCTGACAGTTCATTTAAGCTTAAAGCATTGTGTTAAAAAAGTAAAAAGAAAAAAGAAAGCATACTGTAAATATGCTTTCAGTATGCTTTGTGGTCATGGATGCAACAGATTCCAAAACAAGACATGTAAACATTTGATTACACACATAGAACAGCTTCATACAAACAAAAGTGGAAAAACTAACTTGTTCAAGCTCAGACTCTGTTCCCAGTGTAACAATGAAAAAAGAAAATCACTGAATATTCTAGGAGAAAAAAGCACAATGACTGCATTTTTCTGAAGGTCCTCTTCAAATGGATGTCGAATTCAAATGAATACAGTAATAGGTTTTAAAGCTCTCTGAGTACATCTTCAAATCAGTGCTTGGTTGTGAATAAGCTAGTTTTAACCCTGTTTGCTGGTCTCTGCAGCTTCCCTGTCCTTGTAAATAGGAGATTTCACGAGGCTCAGGCTTGTTCCTGCAGTTCTTTAGATGCTCTCATCATCGCTCATGTCCCAAATCTAATAGAAAAAAAGACACAAACACATTGAACATGAAGAACATCATTACTAAAGACATCATGTTGTCAACAAAACTTAACTCAAGGTCCCTTTACTATATTTTCCATCTTCACTTGCAACAGTTTCTTTTGTAGAGTTCAGTCATCAACAGCGTAGCTTCAAGATTATATCAAACTATTTAAGTGACAATAATAATAAAAAAAAACTGTTACGCCACTTGAAGTTACAAAGCTACTGGGAAATCAGGATTCTATACGACTTAGTACAGTCTCATAGAAACACAGGAGGCTGTACAGGCTCTGAGGCAGCACTGATTAGATCATAAATATGAATGCTCAAATTTAAAAATTGATGAATAGAAATTACATTTAGTGACATGGAAACAATTAAAAACATTACAATTTTGGCTTAATGCACCGATAGCTTTGGTTTGAATGACTCAGGATCACAGCTAAAAGAGTTCTGACACAAAAGTGGGAGCAACTTGTGAACATCTCTCATCTGTCTCTCTCTCTCTCTCTCTCACACACACACACACACACACACACACACACACACACACACACACACACACACACACACACACACACACACACACACACACACACACACACACACACACACACACACACACACACACACACACACACACACACACAATCCTCCATTTCATTACTGTGTCAGTAAACAAGAGCAACATTCTCATGGCAGCAGATTCTTCACATTCTCTCCTTGTAAGACGTAATTCACATACCTCTAACACAGACTGGAATGTTACATACACACACACACGCTGTGGTTGTATGGACACACAGACACACACACACACAGTAGTTGTGCAGACACACAAGCTCACAGTTTTGACACATATATGCTGCATTCCTGAACCGTACTGCTCCAAGACTTAAAAGGTGAACTGAAAGTTCAAAATTACCAACAGAAAACCATAGAGGTACAAAGGTACAAATCTGTTACCATGAACACACGTGCACGCATGCACACACAGACACACACATAGACAGGCACGCACACGTGTGAAGAGCATGTGAAATCATGAGAGGAAAAGTCACACATCTACAGTAGATAGAACAAAGTGTGACTTTGAACTGACAGCTGATTTCCTAATCGATTCATGGGCAGATGTTTTGCTTATTTTCTGATTAATTTGATCATCATTTGGTCAATTAAACTTCAACCAATAACTGTTTTTTTACAGCGCAAGGTGACAAACTTCACTCCATTCCATGGAACCACTATTTCAGTGAAATTTAGTCCATCCTTAACATTTTTCCCCCTAGAAACATCCCAGGAAATGTCTGAATAACAGCGCTGTGAAAAAACCCCCCAAGACCTTAGATTTTTCAGACATATTTTCCAAACCCTTGTGTCTATGAGGATAGTGACTACACACCATTTATACAAATTGCAGTACCTGCTGTGCAGAGTAAATGACTTGAGCTGTGAGAGGGGACACTCTCCAATGAAGAGGTGGTAATAGCTCTGCTCTGAGTGCAGCACATGTCCTCAGCAGAGCGCATGGAGAGCTCTTAGTTATTTATAATGTGATCCAGATTTGGCAGGTTCATGTGAAACCTTCTAGTCCTGATCGCATCACTGGTTCACCATACATCTCGCTTTTATCCAAAGCAACATATGCTAGAACGAATGCTGCACGAAATCTATGGCTATACGAGCACATGATTAACATTCACACGAAATATGTCCCCAAGGTTCAACTCACTTTTTTAAATTGATAAAACAAAAGTTAATTTTATGGTAAATTTAATGTGAATTAATTTCATAGTCTCACATGGAATAACTTTGTGAAATATTTTATCTGTGTTTTCTGGTAGTGAAAGAAACAGATGGATAGAATTTGAGTCCGAGGCTTTCTAGTTGTTTTAAGTAAAAATAAAAAAAAGTGTTAAAACCTTTTGACTCTTAGTTTTGTTTCTGGGGTTTATGAGGGTGTTTTCAGTCTTCATTGATTTATGCCCTTAGATGTACATCTGTATTGACAAGGGATAAAGTTATGAGTCTGTCAGTTATGTGGTCTAAACTTAGATGTGTATCATTCAACTTGAAAGGTGTAAAAGCTGCCCGTTCTGCTCTGCAGCTTGTTGAACTGAGCGACAGTCTACTGCCTACAGGTATCCTACTGATTTTGTAATGTAGTAGTAACATTAGGAGGCCTTTTACAGAGTTAATCAGGAGACTTGCGGGGACAGCGTGGAGAATGAGGAACAAATTCATATCAAAGATGGAGGTCCGGCCTTTCTGCTCCACTGCTGCTGGGGAGTGAGCATCAAAAGGACAGCGAGCAAAGAGCTCTTTGAAACAGCGACACTGGAGCCCCTCTCTGGAAGTCTGCCATTCCACACTGACTGACTTTGTGTGTGTGTGTGTGTGTGTGTGTGTGTGTGTGTGTGTGTGTGTGTGTGTGTGTGTGTGTGTGTGTGTGTTTACAGAACTCTTTTGTGCAACACAAAAGAGGGAGGGGAGAGAAAAAGGAGGCGAGGGGGAAGACCTTATGTAACTTGAATATCTCCAGCAAAACTGGAGCCAACAACTTTCCAACACTCTTTGAAGCTGGGCTCAGTCCATCCAATGTTTCTCAAACATTTTCCTGTGCTGCTGCAAAGCATGAGCAGATTAGCGTAAGCCTGGGGTCAAAATAAATGACTGCTCAGTGTTGTCCAATTAGGGACTTTATTGCCAACGGGAATTTAAAACTAAAGCAACAGTTTAGAAATTGTTCAATTACTTTGCCTTTTTTCGCCTAATGACAACTAATATGTGATTAAAAATTAGGTACATTTGATAACAGGAAATTAAAATTTGCTAAACTCTGCCCCTAAAAGTGATTGTCCAATCAGGGCTTTGTAAGAGTAACCAGAAATATGTAAATATAATACATAAATATATGAAATATTGGAATAGGGTTTATTTTTCAGCAATTCAAAAGACACGTAACACGTTGTGACTGTAGCATAACAAAAAGTTGCAACTATGTTCATCAGTAAAATTAAAACCCTGTCAGGTTAGAATATAGTACGAGTAAATTTGAAACTTTCCTAATGATAAAGGACATGTCAGCGCGTGAACAGTGATGATTGCTGGCGACCAACTGATAGTGGTTTGCCTCAGACAAAGCATAGGATCATGGATTCAGTGATGAATCAGAGATATCAGACACACAGCAATCCTTTTCATTTTTAGCCCTGATAAAGTAATGGTTGTTATTTCATGCAGCAAAATCAGGTAGCCTGAAATCAACAGCCTGAACCTTTGAGGTCAAACAAATCTGCAGCAATTAAAAAGCGCTGTGCTTAAATGTCAGCCCCAGCATTGACTCTGGACGGGCAGCACTTAACAGCAAGCAGACATCTCTCCTGATATCCCTCAAACCAATGTCAAAGAGACAGCACACAGAGGGCACACATCATCATGGAGTCACATTGGTATATTTATTAGTTTAACAGTTATAGATATACTTTATTTAAACCCAAACTGGGAAATTATTTTCTTAATTTATTCAAGAAAAGAAGTATTTCCATCAAGCAGTGTTTGTGACAAAACTTCTAACAAACAGAAAAACGTGAAAACATGAGCTCATCAGTACAGGACATGTCTCCCATTCCTCTGTGAACCCAGAGTAGAGAATAGTCTTTTGGAAATATGTAGATGAGCACAGGTAGAATACTATTAAAAAACTAAAACATCTATAAAAAAATCACTGTAAAAAGCAAAGGAATTTACAATACAGTATTTGTGATATTTGGTGAGACTAATGGAAAATGATTTAAGTGATTTTCAGAAAATGATTACAGTTAGATGGACAAAATATCAGTTTGGACAATTTGGATATTTAGATAGATACTTTATTAACCCCGGAGGAAATTTACTCAAGAATCTATAGTATTTTCCAAGGTTTAGAAATCAAAACCTTGAGAAAAGGTAATCACTGCATTAAGAAACAATGAAATATACCTCTAGTCCCCCCCCCCACACACACACACACACCATGTCTCACACAGACGCGCACGCACGCACATACACACACAACATGTCAACAACTCCATTGGCAATTGGATTGGCAATGATCTAATCAACACATCTTCCACTTGGAAGCATCCTTATCATGTCAGAACATTGAGTGACTGCAGGTTGAAAAAGGACGTCGGTGGTTTCATCAGGTCTTAGCTTAAGCTGCATGTAATCATCCTGTGAATGTGTCTGAATTTGTAATCAGTTGGGCTGCGGCTGAACTGGAATCCAAGCTAGTTGTTGAAAAAGGCCAGGACATAATCAGATAGAGGTTTTAGCTGGAAGCTAACGCTGATAGTTACAGCCAACTCTCTGCTGCTGCTGATTACTGTTTTCACACAAATACAACATGGACGTCAGCGTTTGGGTCTTAAACAATATTTGTCACACTGCTGGGTCAAAGCGCTGCTTGTGGAAACACCAGCGCTACAGTATGTGTAGCGGTTAGTATCACAGTTTATCAAGAATGTTTCTGCTTTCAGTTGTGCTGTCAAGACCAGGAAGATGGTTCAGGTTTGTTCTGTAGACAGCAGATTCATACTGAGCATACTTACAGGAATATCTCCTGAATGTGGGTGGCCCCAGTGGAAATCCAACATCTAAAGCCATTTAACCAGACAGTGCTACAGAACCACTGATGGGCTTTGATATTAAACACACATCTGCTTTACATATTAGAACTGACACCAAAGCCAACACGTCGAGCTTTCATCATGGAGACTGGCTCCATGTGATGTGCAATTAGTGGGCCACACAGTGTGGTTTAACACTGATGTGGTTTAGGGCCGCTGGTTGCAGCGGTGACTGTGCTGCTAGTTGAGGAGGCAAAGAAAAAGTTCCAGACTGAACCTCCCATTCATCCTTGTGATCTTGAGTAGTTTATGTGAGCCTTTACAAAGGAACTGTGACCCATATCTGTCATTACAACCAGTATGAGGCGCATCAACACAAAAGCTCACTGCAGAGACGGGGCAGCTAAGGCCCCCGGCAGAGAACTTCCAATGTCACTTCATCTACTTAAAAAGTTCAACAGTTCAAACTTTAAAAAAAACAGGTGTCAACCAAGGAGAGTCTTGATTTGTCTAACATCTGCTGGCCAGGGCTGTGTGTTTGTTGATTTATATTACTGGAGGGGCGGGGGGTACTCTTTCATCCTCTCTCATAAAGCCCCTTGAGGGCAGGTTTTACCTCCAAGAGTAGGAAGGAAGACCCACACAGCTGCAATCAAAGAGATGACTTACCCAGCTAATAGTTACCTACATGAATGATAGTTGGAGGTTATGTAATCGCGTCCAAATGTTCAAAGACTTTTGATTTCATTTTTGTTAGAATTTTGATGATATCAAGAAAAGAATGGGCCAGAAGGGGAAAAAAAGGTGATCCACTGGATCCAGATAGTCCCGGGAGTTTAAAATGTACATCTAGTGGGGGGTAATATGTATCCTGTTGTATAACAATATGAAAAGATTGGTGATTGATCAGCCATAATGGGCTGTTCATTATTTGAAAAGGAAAAAAAACAACAGGTAAACGTACATGTCATGTCATCAACATGCTAGCTTTTTGGTGTTAGGGTCAAACTCAATGCAGTGGAGTTGGCTGCAGATTTGATGCTGTTTGATTCATTCATTTAATGTGGTACCAGCAGCAGAACAGATACAGCAGCAGATCCACCAGTGTGGAGGTGTTCCATGTTGTCTGGTTTAATGTGGGAGGCCAGATCTCACTGGTCCATTGACCTGTGCAAACATTTTGAGAATGCACATAATGTTGTGGCATCCTCCTTGTCCTCTGTCTTTACTGCCTGCTCGGAAATACTACACTACTTGGATACTTATTATAATCTGATATGTAGCATGAAGGGAGACTTCTAAATGGAAAAACACACAGTTAACGTGTACAAAACAAGCAATAACAGATTTAAATGTCACTATCAATGTGGAGTGCCTGTGTTATAAAAAAATTACATTGACCTTAAACCAATACCTGTATCAGTATATCCAATATGGTGTAAAACATGCTAAGATAACCAGCCATCAAACATTTTAGATGGTTTTAGAAAATGTCTTTTTGTCTTTGTGGGATGCATGGAAGACTGGAAACAAATCCTTAATATTCTAATTCTGAAATATTTTCAGAAATGTAAGAAATTATTAAATATTCATACTAAAACTTGGTTTCGTGTGTCATTTTCCCTGGGAAAGGCTCTGTTAGGATTACAAGTGTTGAATTCTATTTTCTTTCTTCTTCCACACACATAAATGATACCACATGTACAAACACTAACGAACATGTGCAAATATCAGTATTGAAAAAGACCTCATGGAGCACAACATAACTCCACCTGCTGCAGCACACTGCATTCACAACAATATTCCTGAACTCCTTCCAGACTCTTCCTGCACAATGTGGTGGGAATCTTCAACCTGTAGGTTTCATCAGTAAGGCATGGGTTAATATAGGGTGAAACGGTAGAGGGGTTAATTCCTCATGAAGTGAAGACAATGAGAGCAGCTGAGCACTCAAACCTGGGAATGAGGGCTTACAGGAACAAGCTGTTAAAGCAGCTTCCATCCAATTTGGCACACATTTCTCAATCCATTCTTCATTTAATAAACATTTCCTCATTTATTGTTTTGATATTGTTGGTGGAGAAAACTACATCACACACATTAAATCTGAATAGGTATTCACCTGGGTTGAGATCATGCCTCTAATATCTGTGGACACAACATATGATTGGCATCATTTAAAAAAACCCCAAACATATCATTGATGCAAAAAAAACGGGGGTGTCAACATATGTTGCTTAATTTCTCACTATTTGTCAGTATGTGGTAAGGATGAGGATAATCAATCAATCAACTTTTATTTATATAGCGATTAATCACATCTGAAGACATTTCAAAGCGCTTTACGCTTCATATATTGGTATGATAGAAACAATATGTGAAAGAATTGCGCACATACAGTGGGATATTATGGGTCATATTTAGAGCGTTGCTTAGTGTTAAAGCAACGCTCTAACATATTCAGACTTGTGATGTGCAGACAATTCTTCCCAGAATCTTTCTCCAGATTTTACTAGCAAAATCTTTATGGGTTGTTTGTGATGGCTATCACAACACTTAATTTCATTCATCATACATCCAACAGTATAAACACACTAGATACCAAAGGTAATCATGCCTTTAGTGGAGTAAAGTGATGTCTCCAGGCACCAAATACAGTTCCATTCAAGCTAATCGTACTTGGCAATAAAATGACTTGTTTGATAAAGTAGATCCAGATGGCACAGTGATACAGGACTTCGGACTACCCAGATCTGGGAAGTCGTAGTTTCTGATCTGTTCACTCACTATCTTAATAGGCAGAAAGGACACATGTTGAAGGTTAACACAGTCAAAATCACATCTTCACAACTTATGAGACACAAACAACTTGATGCTGGACAAGAAGGCCCAACTCACAGACTCTGCTCTGACTCATTCCAAAGGTGTTCTATTGGTTAAGGTCAGGACTCTATGCAGGCCTGTCAAGTTTTTTCAACACCAAAACTCATTCATCCATGTCTTGATGGACCTTGCTTTCTGGACTGGTGCAGTCATGTTGGAACAGGAAGAGGCCATCCAAACTGTTCCCTTAAATTTGGGAGCATGAAGTTGTCCATGAGTTCAAGTGTCTTGGGATCTTGTTCACAAGTGATGGAAGGATGGAACATGAGATTGACAGACGGATCAGTGCAGCTTCTGCAGTGATGCGGTCGCTGTTTAGGTCTGTCATGGTGAAGAAGGAGCTGAGTCGCTAGACAAAGTTCTCAATTTACTGGTCAATCTACGTTCTTACTCATGAGCTTTGGGTCATGACCGAAAGGACAAGATCGGATGAAATGAGTTTCCTCCATAGAGTGGCTGGGCACACCCTTAGAGATGGGGTGAGGAGATCAGTCACCAGGGAGGAGCTCGAAGTAGAGCCACTGCTCCTCCGCCTCGAGCAGAACCAGCTGAGGTGGCTCGGGCATTTGTTCCGTATAGCTCCTGGACGCCTCCCTGGGGAGGTGTTCCGGGCATGTCCTACCGGGAGGAGACCTTGGGGTAGACCTAGGACAAGCCGGAGGGACTATGTTGCTCGGCTGGCCTGGGAACCCCTCGGGATCCCCGCAGAGGAGCTGGTGGAGGTGTCTGGGGAGAGGGAAGTACGGGCATCCCTCCTGAGACTGTTGCCCCCCGTGTCCCAGCCCCGGATAAGCGGTTGAAGATGGATGGATGGATGGATGGATAGATGGATGAAGTTGTCCAAAAATGTCTGCTTACGTTGAAATATTTAGAGTTCCATTCACTGGAAAGGAGCCAAGCTTGGCTGCCAAAGAACAACCCCACATCCAAATCTCACCACCACCAAAGTTGACGCTTGGCACAATGCAGTCCAACAAGTACCTTTTTTGTGGCAACCCCCAACTCCAGACTCATCCATCAGATAGCCAGATGGAGAAGATTGACTTGTCACTGTTCTAGTGTGGTGGCAGCATGCTTTACACCACTGCATCCGACATTTGCATTGTACTTGGTGACGTAGGTTATGGATGCAGCTGCTTGGCCTTCGAAACCCATTCTCTGAAGCCCTCTGCACACTGTTCTTAAGCTAGTATGAAGATGAAGTTCAGAGGTCAGTAGCTATGGACTGCAGAAAGATGATGACCTCAGCACACTATGTGCCTCAGCATTCACTGATCCTACTGTGATTTTATGTGGCCTACCACTTTATGCCTGAGTTTCTGTTGTTACCAGTCACCTCCTGTTTGTTATAGTACTTTTAACAGTTGATTGTGGTATATTTAGAAAGAAAGAAATGCATCCCATCATTGTATGGGATGAGTGTGGCTACACATGTTTGTAGTAGTCTGCATGCTGAGGTGCTTGATTTTATACACCTGTCACCATGAAAGTGAGTGGAAGACATGAATTCAATGATTCGGATAGCTGAGGAAATACTTCTGGCAATGTAGTGTATGTACATTCATTTACCATTCATCTGTCAAAAAGTACCAAATTCATTATGCTTGACATCTGCTATAGAAATTAATTATGTGATGCTTCTGGACTGTTTTAAATGGGTATTTCGTGCTCTTCCATTTCCTGTGATGCTTCTGTTTTTCCTCTGGTGTTCTCGTTACTCTGGGCCTGAAGCTCTCAGGGATAAACACAATCAGCAGGCTGTGTGTGTCTGAGTGTGTGCAATATTACACGTTCTATCAACTGAGATAGAGACAGGAAGAGGAGATGGGTGGAGACAGGAAGAGGAGGGGCAGCTAAAAAACAAAACTGCCCTCTCAGGATCATATGACCCATGACCCTGACTAAATCAGTGAGTGTTTTAAGAGCCATTAAAAATTGTTTTATCACTATATATTCATATTGGTAGTTTGCTCCAAAATGAATAACTTGTCTTCATTAACCAAATCTTTTTTTTATGGAATCCTAATTACTGACTTCTAACTGGGTTCTGACAGTAACGCTGAATTAGCAGCAGAAAAAAAATATTGTCAATTGTTTGAAATTTTTTTTTACCCCTCTATAATTTTATGATGTGGCAGCAATGACATAAAGTGAACACATGTAGGAAAAGCTTTTGAGCTTGAAATCAGAACTGCCATGCTCAAAGGTAGCGTGAAAAGCCTGCTTTCATAGATAAGGAAGACATATACAGTAATTAAAATGATGGCATCACAAGATGCATTTGTGATGTGGTAGATTTACAGAAGTGGTCAAACGAATCCTATTTATGTCATAATTTGAAGCCAGAATGAAGTCGATGGAGACTTTAGCAGCCATTTGATCCCTGTGTAACGACTCATTGAGGCCACCCATGGAGAAATGCTACAGTCGTCTTTTCATAGTCTTCATTTTACATTATTTCAGTTTTTAAAGACAAATTCTTTAAGGCAAACAAGAGGATTATCCCTTAGTACTCCCTAATATCCCTTTCCTGTCTCAAAATAAGTGGTTCCTGCTGAAACATTTCAAAGTGGTGTAAATATTCATTTTTAAACATAATTGGATTTTAGAAAAGGCTCAGTAATATCCAAAAAGTTCTCATCACTCAAACAAGGATGTAGTATATTCCATTATTTTGAGACTATTTTCTGCTGGTTGTCTGCTTGTGAATATTAAATCACCAGCAAGGTATTTTTCATGACACAAAATATAAAAGTTCATTGGAATGAGAGAAGTATAAGTTTTCCAGTGACTAATTTTCAAAATATTATTTCAACAAAAACAGCAACAACAGAGCCACTGGTGAATGGGAAGCACCTGACTACCTACATAGGTCGTCAGTGGTCGATTTGGTTATTTTAAAGGTACAAAGACAGGAGCAGAGATTTGCTATGAAAGCAAGATCAGGGGATGAATGACTGATGGGAAGGAGAAATAAATAAAGTGATGAGGAGACAGCAGATGGTAAAGAAAAGTAATGGCGTGAATGCAGTGAAAGCGAATGAACACAGGTTGGAGAGAAAAGAGATGGTTTAGATAAACCTGGTGGGAACAGAGTTAATGTATGGGTTCCAGCTGAGGTCTTGTTCCCCGGCTGTGTTTTCATAAACTCCTGAGTCAAACAAAGCCCCACCCCAGATAGGAAGCCCTGGAACCAAACCCCGTAACGCAAATGTCAAACGAGGAAGTGATGCAGCATCCGTCTTGTCTTTGCTCATCCTATGCCTTTAAAAAAAATGGCTGCTGCAGCATTCGCCTCCCTATTTACTTTCCTTCACTCGAAGTTGGTCAAAAGCTACTGTGGCCTCCTCTGCCTTGTTCTCCCTCTTCTCTCTCAGAATCATTAAGGCCAGCTACAACAACAAATGGAGTCTCTCCCCGCTGGGTGTGGTGGCCTGTGGAGCAACAGCTGGGTCCTGTTGTTTCTCCTGAGACATCCACTGGCTGCCTCTTTCAGGACAATTCTCCATGCATGACGGGAAACATTTTCTTAACAATTTTGACAGTTTTTTCTTTCACTGATAAATACTTCATGCTCCTAAACTTTCTTTAAACGTATAACATGTATACAACATTTATCATCCAATAATCACTGAATTGTCTTGATCCTTTAGCTGCATTGAGCTTTTCTGTTTGTCGCCTACTTCATCTGTCAACCCCCCATGCCCCCCACCCCTCTTCCTCTGCATCTCCTTCTGGTCCCAATTTCCCTCTGACACATTTCCTGTACGCTACAGAAAGTTATCGACATGTTCTCTGAGTCATGCGAGTGCTTCACAACTCCACGCATTTCACACATTTATCATACTTTGACATACTCGCTCTCAAACTATGTAAGCATTTACAAAGTAAATTACATTTTATTAGCAGGATTATGCTATAAACACTGCAAAGATTTCAGAAGGCAGAGTGATGGAAAACTGACCACTAAAGAAATATTTAACTTTTTTTCCCCTCATGATAGATGTTCTCCATTTACTGGAAATCCAGAGCTTCTTTCTCCAACCCTGGTGAACTGACCAGGGATCAGTCCACCCAACCATGGTGGACTGGTCCCTGATCCACTAGGTGTCAAAGTGTGTTTGGGTCCTTGAGAATCTGAATTCCAATTTGCTCCTGGTGTCATTCCTTTGGTGTGAAGTGATTGTGTGATTAGTCATCCCTTCTCATGAGCAGGTGGTGCCTTGTGTGGTAGCTGAAAGTCATTTAGATGGTTGGATAAAAATTAAAAAAAATTTTAAAAAAGTCATTTACAGCCTCTATTTAGTTCAGTTACTGTTGCTTCTGATTAGGTCGTTGCTTGTGCGTGCCACCAGTTTGAACTACCTAATGAACCGTTTCAAGCATCCAACAACCCAAGTGGCAGTAACAGCTCAGTTCAGAGGCTGTGTTTATGTGTGAGCGAGTTGCCAGTTCAGACCTGCCCATGATTTAATTAGAACTGTGAGTCAAAGCCAATTGACGTGTGGTCAGAGGCACAACCAAACACTGGCAGGGCCTTGTGGGCACATGCACAAGTTCACACATAGAACATGTATATGCATGATAGATGCTTGTGCACACATGGACACACAGAAATGTAGCACCCTAACAAAATAGTAAAGCTAATTTAATCACATTATTTTCTCTTTATTCCATTGTTTCAATGTTTTCTGTTCACAAATGGACTGAGAGCAAAAAACTTTCCTACTGACTAATTAATCTTCGTGGAGGAACAAGCCCTGACACACGAACGCATGCACACACGAACGTACGCACACACACACACACACACACACACACACGCGCACACACACACACACACACACACACACACGCACACACGCACACACACGCGGGAAGCAACTAATGATGTGGGATATGTTATATTGTCCTCTGGTTTCAATTATAAGTACGACAATAAACTCTCATTCAGTTAAAGATGACATGCAGTGTGTCTGTGTTTAAGCTTCACTGAAAGGTGTCACTAAAATTATTATGATTCACACGACAAGAGGAAATGAAGCTACGCACAGGCAAGTGGGTACATGAGCAGAAGTGTTAGTCAGAGAAGCGGCGAAACAAAGATCCAAGTGAAGAGCACACGAGCACAAATGGAGACGTGCGTGTTTGGATACAGTTACATTCGTGCATGTATTATTTTGGTTTGTGTGTGAGAGCAATTATCTGAACCAGAGGCTTGATGCTATCATGGTGCTCCATGTGCTAGACAGAACAGCATCAGGGGAAAAAGATAAGAACAAGCCATGTGTGTGTGTGTGTGTGTGTGTGTGTGTGTGTGTGTGTGTGTGTGTGTAAGTCTGAGGTCCAGGGCTCTAGGGCAGATTACCTGTTACCAGCCAGGCAGACGAGAATCAGGCTGTGTAAGATAAGTCATGCACACAGAGACCAGTTTGTATCTGTGTTTTATGCATCAGGATCATTTTTTTTCTTTGATAAAGATTAATATTAAGATGCCAAACAGAAATTCCATGTACAGTAGTACCTCGAGATACGCGCTTCTCGAGAGTTTTTTTGAGATACGAGCCGTAACTCTGTCCATATTTTTGTTCAACATATGAGCAAAAATCCGAGATTTGAGCTGCACTTCGGGACACCACTGATAGCTTCACATTCTTTCTCACACTGGCGGATGCTTACATCAGCTGACACTGCATCTCGTTCTCAGAGTAAAGACATAAGCCATGTGTGCTTGTGACTTATGCATATCTTTTCATTCTTTGTCATTGTTTATGTTACTTACTGTATATATAACTTACTGTATATATAATTAATTATGTACAAGTTGATGGTTGATGATTTTTTCCCCCCATAATTTAGAAGGGTTTGGGGCTTTTTTACGAGGCTGGAACGGATTAAAATGGTTTTAGTTTAAATGGAGAAAATTTGTCCAAGTAACAAGTTGTTGGACTGGAGCAAAACAAATTAAACTCATATCTTTAGGTTCTACTGTATTTATAAAATCTATACCACATTTTGAAGACATGAGATCAAACTAAAAGCAGTGTCTAGTTTAGCCTTTGCTGTCACCATTGTACTTTACCTCCTAATTGGCACCAATGTGCAGCTTCAAAACAGCATTAGTCCCACTCATGACACTGAGTAGTTAATCCTTTACCATCACAACCTCACCATCTTGTTTGCATCCTGTTTTGCCCCATGCTTGAATCAATGCCTTCATCAACTGAACGCTTAGACATTTTTTAACACAATAATCAAAAAGAGAGAAAGACTGGACTGGCCTTAGGTTTAAAGATGTTTAAACTCTCATTCAAGGTAAATTTGGGCCAGTGACCTGGTCAGAGCATCTCAAAAACTCCAGCTCTTGATATGTGTCTGCAGTGATCAGTATCCATCAAAAGTGGACCAAAGAAGGAAAAGTGGGGAATCGATGCTGGGTCATCTGTGACAAAGGGTCATTGATGCGCGTGGGGAATGAAGCCTGGCCTATGTGTTCCTAAACAAGCTACTGTAGCTCAAATTGAAGAAGTTAATGCCGGTTCTGATAGAAAGGCGGGAGAACACGCAGTACATCACAGCTTGATATGTATGGAGCTGCATAAAAGTAGACCAATCAAGGACCCCATGCTGACCCATATGTACCACTGACAATGGGTACATAAGTATCAGAACTGGCAATGGAGCAATAAAAGAAGGTAGCCTAGCTTGATGAATCATAGTTTTCTTTTACTTTATTAAATCACAGGTACGTGGATCCTCGGTAACCTGGGGAATACATATTACCAGGATGCTCTGTGGGAAAAAGGCAGATCATTAGAGACATGGTGACGCTTTGGACAATTTGAATCACATCTCAGCTGAAGGCAATGTCTGTTTTCCTTCTGTTCTGCATCTCTGAATCTTAAGATCGGCCTTCTAACACAATGAGCTCCATTTGCTGACTCACCAAAGCCTGCAGTCTTTACTGATCTTGTGTCATCCATTCTGGTGCCATGACCTCACCTTCCAAGATAATTTCAGACAAGGTGGAGTTCAACATCTTCTGAACATGCACTGGTATGAATGCTTGCATTTCTCATGTAGTCACTTGGTTTAGTCTTAAATTTAGTCCTACAATGTTGTCACAGATTGAACGAAGCTGACTGATTTGGGACAAGTTCCCAAATAATAATATCAGTGTGAGGAATTGCTGTCTTTGAACACGGAAGCGACAGATGACAAATGCAAAAGGACCTTTCCAAAAATCAAAATTTATATGCCACAATAGTAGAAAAAGCGTCTGTTTTATACAACCACATAAAAGAAATGAAAAACTGAAAAAAATGCTTTACTGGAATACCTCAAAATAAATGTCGAAAACATACATCAATGACCATGTTAAAGTATACATTTTCAGACTACACTTTATTCTATATTCATGATAAGCAACTGCAGCAATAAGAGCGTTCTAAAGTAAAAGTCCTTTCTGTACGTGCAATGCTGACTAGGATACGGAAATACTTGGAACAGCTACAGAAGGGGAAGAAGAGTAGGAGCTAAACAAGGACGACAAGACTACTACTCAGTCGCAACCCAGTCATCTGTCTGTCTATCCATGCATAAAGCCAGCTGCCAGGCCAGAAGAAGGCATCCCTCTGGACTTGCCGGCGCCAAGGAACAGGAGCCATGTATAGGCTGCTGTAGTTTTCCCATGTTGTGGGGGAAAGATGCCTTTATAAAAACCCATTTATGACTTATGAAAACAGCTTCACTCTGATTGATGAGTCTGAATAACGTCTCTTTGGACTAAAGATGATAGACAGCTCTCCTATCTACTGTAGATCCCCTTTATCCCCCCCAACAGTGCACCTCTTCACCAGCACCAGGCCTGTGCACAAGTGTATTTAAAATAGAGACCACCAAAGTAGAATCACTGTGGTGTGGAACAATGTGCTAGCCAAAGAGGTTTGAATCTTATCACCTTCTATTCATCGCATCATCCTCTTCATCTACTTAATCTCTGCTGGAGAAGTCTCAAAAGGTAAATGTAACTACATAAACTATAAGCAAGATTCATGTATCTCAGGAAGTCACAAATCTCTTGGTAGAATGTGTTTTAAAAATAGGATTTTTTTTTCTTATTACCTTGTAAACAAAAGCACAGGATACATCCCTGAATAGAGAATAAAAACTGTATTTCTTAATATGTATTATACATATCCTGGGTAATTATATTTGGATGGTATTTTGCTGAAGAGAGCACCTTGTAATGAGGGAAACACTGAGCAGCTATGCTGCTGAGACTCATATTACCTACAGAAACAGAATGGAGGACATGTTTATTAAAAGGAATGAAGACATAGCTGGCCCACTTGACCAAAGTCCTGCATGCCTGTCAGCTCTGACACAGAATGTGTGTTATTCATAAGCTTTTTTCTTAAATATCTCCTGTACAGGACCAAATAGATTTAGGATATTCTTGAAGAGAATAAATAAATGGAGTAAAGCCAGTCTACATTAAATGTCAACTGAAACAAAGCTGAATTGGAAACATGTTCTGTTTTCTGATTTAAAGCTCAAAGTAATAACAATTACTTCACTGCACAGTATTTACATGAACTCAGACTAATTGAAGTGTGCTTAGTTATTCAACATTTTATTTTTTATTGTAGCATATTCAAAATATGAAGAGAAAATGTGACTCTGACTAAACACTTCCAAGGAAACGCAAAGCAGAAATTTGAAAAAATTCATGTCGTGAAAAACAGAATCACTTCATGACAACATCAGGACTCACATATTTCTCCTAAACAATTTCTTTGTGACAAAATTAATGGAAAATAATTTGTATTATTCTGTAGGTCACCATGACAGGTTAATTAAGATCTGTCAACACGGTCACAGGGAAAGGATTATTCACAACTATTTGCACTAGCAAATACACACAGACATCATCATCAGCGATTGGAACGTTGGGAAGCCAGGTTTGAAGTCAAACCACAGACTGAGACAAAGCTTCTGAATTTAGCCTGCAAAGAACCAGGGAGGTTTAAACTATTTATAGTGTTGACTGTGTGTGTGTATGTGTTTGTGTGTGTGTGTGTGTGTGTGTGTGAGTGAGTACAAAAGAGTCACAGAGAGAAAGAGGGGGGAGAGAGAGAGAGAGAGAGAGAGAGAGAGAGAGAGAGAGAGAGAGAGAGAGAGAGAGAGAGAGAGAGAGAGAGAGAGAGGAGAGAAGAGAGAGAGAGAGAGAGAGAGAGAGAGAGAGAGAGAGAGAGAGAGAGAGAGAGAAGAGAGAGAGAGAGAGAGAGAGAGAGAGAGAGAGAGAGTATAGATAGACTGTAAGGATGAGCATGAGGTCTGATGTGTCTGTACTTCGCTGACATACATCCTTACAAGTGGAGCACACTTTTACTGCAGTGACAAGCATACACAGGGGACATAAATACACACATGCTTAGAAGTAGTTACATGCATCAAGTGTGTTAAGAGAGACAGCCACCTATCATGCATTATTTCATTGGTCAATTTGTTTTCGAATAATCCCCTGAAAGTTCTCCTGGGATAAAATGTGTCACTTGGCCTCAGCTGTGAAAGTTGAGATGGTGTTGTTCAAATGGTGCGTCAAACTATTAACTCTCATTAAATATTAGTTTAACTTGGATAGTCCAATGGTGAGTCAGCAGCACAGCTGAGCTGATGCAAGAAAGTTCCGGAGAAGGTACGTTACACTGATTACAAAACAAACCCTTTTAAGATAAATTAATCAGAGGTCCCAGATGTCTGAACGTCAAGCTGGGGCAGAATCTTCTTCTTCTTTTCGTTCGGCTTTTTCCCTTCAAGGGTCGCCACTGCGAATCAATTGCCTCCATCTAGCCCTGTCCTTTGCATCCTCTTCTCTC
The DNA here is from genome assembly GCF_040054535.1 of Antennarius striatus. Taxonomy (NCBI): domain Eukaryota; kingdom Metazoa; phylum Chordata; class Actinopteri; order Lophiiformes; family Antennariidae; genus Antennarius; species Antennarius striatus. The sequence goes on along the minus strand of NC_090780.1, from coordinate 9,090,150 downwards.
ACACCAACTACCTTCATGTCCTCCTTCATTACATCCATAAACCTCCTCTTTGGTCTTCCTCCAGGCCTCCTGCCTGGCAGTTCAAAACTCAGCATCCTTCTACCAATATATTCACTATCTCTCCTCTGGACATGTCCAAACCATCTCAGTCTGGCCTCTCTGACTTTATCTCCAAGGCCTCGAGGATGGATTGACTTTGACAAATCCTCATTTATACAGGAATCAAGAGGATGCAAACAAATCTCATATCAAGTATTTAATGCACAATAATATATGTATTATCATGTGACAGTGGTAGAACTGTCACAGTGCTGAAATTTATACTGTTGGTGTTTATTATATATTATATTTATATTCACAATGATGCAGTCGGTAGCGTCTTTGCCTCATGGGAAGAAGATTATGGGTTCAAGTTCTTTCTGTGCGGTGTTGCATGTTCTCTCTGCATCTGTGTGGGTTTTTTCTCCAGGTTCTCTGGCTTCCTCCCACCTCCAAAACCATTCAGCTTAGGTGAGCTGATCACTCCAAATTGACCATAGGTGTGAGGGTAAGCGTGCGTGTTTGTTTGTTTTTCATGTGACCCCAGCGATGAGCTGGCTTGTCATCCAGGGTGTACACCACCTCTGATCCATAGCCAGCTGTGATACGTTTCAGCAGACCCATAACCCACAAGGCTGACAAGCGTCTGTAGATGAGACGATTATAATTGTCCACAATACAAGAAAACAGATGGATTGACATTCACTGCTAAATCAAGGTGGTGTTCATTAGAACTTTTGATGAACTGAAAGATGATTGGACAAATGCTCAATTGGCATTTTCTTCAGTTAATTACTCAATTGGGTTTTTTTGCACTTTTTACAAACCATGAGATAGGTGTCAGCTGCATGTTGTTAGCTGTTGTTGTGACCAAGGTTTTGGGGCGGAAGAATCCCATTCTAGAATCACTCATCATTGAATAATATTTCTTTTCACTCCTCAATGTTTGATATTCAGACAAGAAATTGAATGTTTTGAAAACATAGCAACAGCAACAAATAACTGATTTCATAGGACATTAAAACTAGTGGAAGAAAATGGAAACATGCAACTGAGCGGTGATCGACAAGGGTCAATTGTTCATTACACTGTCAACTGTCTGTCACTCTCCGTCCTTGTTTTTGCTCTCGATGACTCACAAGACAGAGCACAGTGTGCTAATGAAAAACCAGACTTAACACTGCATGTTTTCCTCTGGTCCATCTGGCAATAATTGTAGCATGTAGCAACCGTAGCTGTGTTTGGATAAAACCCTTACATGCATGGGGCCCTCTGACGCTTAGGAGAGAGACTGTGTTTGTGTGTGTGTGTGTGTGTGTGTGTGTGTGTGTGTGTGTGTGTGTGTGTGTGTGTGTGTGTGTGTGTGTGTGTGTGTGTGTGTGTGTGTGTGTGTGTGTGTGTGTCTGTGTGTGTGTGTGTGTGTGGGTCCGGGGACCATGTGACGGATAACAGTGTGTCTATGCTACTGTGCTCACCCTTGTGTGTTTTCCAAGCTGCTGGGTGATAAGCCAACATAACTAAGCCGAGTGTATTACCGGCGCTGCTTTACGTAGAAGCACAGACCAAAGTTGGGTTGAGCGTGGGTGGCTTGGTAACCTCTGCTCCTCCGGGACATTAGCATGACTCAGAAGGTGATTTGTGGCATCTGATGGTGCACAGACTGTTCTCAAAAGCTAAACACGCAGACCTAGGGAAACACAGGTGTCTATATTTGACCAAACACTACCTCTTTACTGGAATCAGGAGAGACAGAGCTATGTCAATGCAGAATTTTATCAAGTTAAAAATTCTCCTCTCCAGACAGGATAGACATTATGTTTCAAACTTTACATTCAAATTTAGCATGTGAAACTCACCTGAAATTATGAGTTCAATACCCCCAACTGTAAATGTGTTGCGATGAACTGCTCGAGTGTAGACATTGAACTGACATGACATGTTGCTATTTGGACAGCAGCTCAAAATGCAATTGGGGACTCAGGCCCAAAGGATTACTGAATACGGAAAATTCCCCAAGTAGAGATTGGGGTAATGCTAAAGAACTGATAATATACTGTATGTCTTATCATGTGACAGTGGTAGAACTGATAATGATGATGCCAGTGCTGAAAACTATAGTGTTGGTTTTTATTATATATTTATTGTATTTACATTTGCGATGGTGCAGTACGTAGCGTCCTTGCCTCATGGGAAGAGGCAAAAGACTCTCATTGTCATTTCAAATAAGACAATGAGAGGATTATTAGGAAAAAACACAGGCTACACCCTAAATGTGTTATTTCATAACTTTATACACAACATAAACCTTTTGTGTTGCTACATCCTCTGAAAGAGAGTTACCAACTATCATCTGTTGATCTATGTGATAATGCATACACGGTTTCTCAACAACACTGTTTTCATGTTAGGCTTTTGCTGGGAATAGTCAATTTATTCCAAAGACTATATCACATGATGGTGCCAAAATAAGAATAAATAGTGATCCATTCTTCTCATAGTCTTTCTGATGTCTCTCTCTTGTGACTTACTGGCAACACTGGTTGGAGTAGGTGGAAGTGAGTGGGACATGCACTCAGCAGAATGATCCTTTGTACTGAGAGGGTCTCACATCCTCTGTATAGGGCATTCACAGTAAGAGATTGATGCATATGGGAACACGTAGTTCCACAAAAATAAATGGCATAACTTCCTGTAAATGATGATCAGAATATCTAATATAAAGAGTGACTCATGGGCCTTATGTAATTAGTTAAAATAAATGGTTAAAATATGTTAATTGCACATCAATTTTGAATCAAATTCATCTGGTTTATTAAAGTGTTGAATTCATAGCAGGATTTTCCTGCTGATTTCTCACATTTTTTCTCTGTTTTACTTTCCTATAAATACATTATGAGCTAATTTGTAATGTATTATTTTATCATTGGCATTAACATTTTATTTAATATTATTTACTGATTGATGACACATTTATAATGTGTATTTTTTATTATGGGATATTTTACTTTATTATGGTTTAGCTCTTTATTCTGTTCGGAGAAAATCCATTTTCTTTGTCCTCTGCCCTTTAAAATAACATGAATTAAACTGAGATTTATTTGTGCCATATGGATAGATGTGTAAACAGTATTTTATGTAACATTATTCTGCCGATCTAAAGACAAAGAGTCTGAGTCAGAGGAGAGGTACAGCATCCTGTGCAGACAATCATTTCCTTTCAGGCTCTTTGAGTGATTTGTTCAGACTAGCCCTTTAGAGTGAGGAAATGTTCGGGAGGGCTGATCACCTAACGGTACCCTGTTCTGACATGCTAACCCCTGTTTACATGAAAACGGTTATCTGGTTTAACTGTTTGAATACTTGAGGAATGTTGTGAGTTACATCTGAAGTTGGGTTGAGCTCAGACAAAATGCTCTGATAACCTTTAGACTCCTATGCTGACAAGGGTTGAACAAGGGTTGGGTTTTCCTTTAAGATATTGTAAAGGAAAAAAGTGTTTATTCCCATACAGGAAGTATGTGAATTGGTGACATCACAATCCAAATCCGAGTGGGGAATGAGGTCCTTCCGCAAGTGAAGGAGTTTAAGTATCTTGGGGTATCTTGAAATGGGCTTTCTCAGGCGGATAGCTGGTGTCTACCTTAGAGATAAGGTGAGAAACACTGCTGTTCGCGAGGGGCTCAGAGAAGAGCCGCTGCTCCTTCGCGTGTAAAGGAGTCAGTTGAGGTGGTTTGGGCATCTGGTGTGGATGTCTCCGGGACGCCTCCCTAGGGAGGTGTTTCTGGCACGTCCAGCTGGTAGGAGACCTCGGGGCAGACCCAGGACCAGGTGGAGGGATTATATCTCAACACTGGCCTGGGAACGCCTTGGGATCCCCCACTCAGAGTAGGTGGTGGATGTGGCCGGGGAAAGGGAAGTTTTGGGCTCCCTGTTGAAGCTGCTGCCCCCGCGACCCGGCTACGGATAAGTGGTGGAAGATGGATGGATGGATTGACAATACAAATACAGATGTCACGGCGAGACACTAGTGGAGTCTAAGCCACAATCTGACAAGCACTTCACTTGAAGGATACTATGGCCTTTCTTCTGGAAGACATCATCTGCTTACAGCATGAGGGCCAGATCTGATCCTACTATTTCTTGACACAAAATTTTATTTTAGTTATTCTACATTATGATTAACAGATTATCGAAAGGTTGAAAGTTAATAGAAATAACTAGATGAAGAAAAACGGTCTCAGACCTCCATCAGGATGGCAGCCAGTATCCAACAATAACAGCCAGCATCAAACTACCGATGGCTGCGACCTCATCTCAATGAGATTCCACTTCGGAATCTTGGTAAGCAAACAGAAAGATTTGTTTTCATATTCACTAAAACAGGTGGTCAAAACCAGTCACTCATGTATAACTGACTTTATGGTTTTGCCTCTGTTTGCCTGTTAGGGAAAACAAGTAATTTTGAATAACTGACATTTAGGGGGGTTTTTTTCTCTACTTTTTGATTTATGCAAGAGATTGATTGTTCCTACTTGATGGATTTCCATGAAAATTGGTAGAAGGGTGGAGCACCTGTCAATCAATATCATCTACAATTTTTTATGGATCCACATAAAAGACATATAAATTAATTTCTATCCCATTCTTTAACTTTGTGATACTTCCAAACTTATTGTGGAAGATTAGGATATGTGCCAAAAGAAGCACTGAATTGTGGTGAAGGTCTGGAGATGGATGCATCATCCCCCCACCCCCCCTTTACTTGAGAGAACCCTGAGGTAAGCCATTGATTATGCCTTCCACAACCACTGTGCACATAATAATAAATATCTTTAATCTCTAGAATTACAGAGTCAAGTTGATTGATGAAAACGTTCAGGGTGGGCTGGGCCTCTTCCACTGGTGAGTAATGGTAGATAGACACATTCTCTATAATGCAACTATAAAAATTCTGTGGGCCTGAAGGGACGATTTAGCTGCCAGTTGACTATCACTACCTTACACTCATAGCTACAAAGACTGCGCTGTAGAAGAGAAAATAGCCACACCAATCGTACAGTAATAGAGGGAAAGGATCCAGTCAAAGCTGAAATTGTGTCATAAATATTCAGAAATGGTTTTTCCCATTTGATTTTAAATGTCGTAAAAATTAATGTTGAAGATTGTTTGTTGTAAACAACAGCAAATGTCCACCAAATTTTCAAAAACATGCGACAGATTTACCAGATTTCCACCCTGCTTACAAGAGTATGAAATCCCAGCAGGACTGGTCTTACAAAGGAGCCATTCATACTGATTTATGCACGCACGCCCGCCTGCACACGCACGCGCGCGCGCACACACACACACACACACACACACACACACACACACACACACACACACACACACACACACACACACACACACACACACACACACACACACACACACACACAAACACAGTTTTCTCTCAGTCTAAACTTTCACCCAACTTAAACTCCCCTAAAACTCTGTGGTGGTTGCATAAAAAGTAGTTCTCAGGTTACAAACTCACTCAAAATAGGCTGTAAGTACATGGTACTGCTATCTGGTGACGTAGATTAGAGTAGAGCGGTTACATACACTTCAATGCATAAATATACACACATACACACTGTAATAAATTCAGTCCCATGTATTAAGGAGAGTGGATGACGTTGTAAAACGTTTTTTTTGTTTTGTGTTTTCTAACTTCTGTTGTGTTCCTAATCATTTAAGCTGAACTCTGTTTAAAACGTATTGACTTCTAGTGAGTCTAACTTCTAAAAGTGAAAAAAAGTATCATCAGTAATAAAGGACTCTATTTTTACCCGAGTTAAGTAAACGCCGCGAGCAGTGATGATCTAAGGAGGGACCTTTCATGGAGTTTTTTTCTACAGATAATTCTCATTATTTTCAGCCAGTACTTCTTAAAATACAAAACACTGATCCAAAATGAGCTCCAGGACTGTTACTAGTGGTTTACCACATGAAATAAGTAATGAGAGGCTGTCAAAAGCAGGACAACAACTTTTTCTCTTTCCTGGAACTGGGGGGAAAAAAATTCTAAGGTTTGTCGTCCGATTGTAGTTTTCAGAATAACTAATCTGTGTACAGGAAGCACACACTAAGACTTCTGACGTGGGCGGACTGCGCAATCAAAACAATCTCTCCATCTTCTAATGGAGAAGAAAAGGTTCTACGCCAGACTCTTCAACACACTTCATCAGGAAGAGTGGGTTGAGTGGAGAGGAAGGGAACATACAGAAAGCTAGAGTGATAGGGAATGAGGTCAAGAGCGATAGCAGGAGCTGGAAAGGAAAAGGAAAAGGAATGAAAGGAAAAGGAGAGAAGCTCAAGAGAGGGATAGAGTGGGTTGAAAGATAGAACATAGTAAAACAGCTTTCCTTCCCTTTAACAACTTTATCGCCTGTCCTATATTTTCCATTCTTTCTTTGCTTTGTGTTTCCTCTGTGTGCCCCTTCTCTTATCAACCATTCCTTTTCCTTATATCCCTTTTTCTTTTCCCTTCTCCCCTCCTCCATCAGTGTGTTTCGAGTAGTAGTTGTGGAGAAAGCACATGGGATTTTCCCACAGCTAAGCAGGAGTAGACCCAACCCCACACCCACTCATTTTCTGTCTGTCTCCCCCCTCCACCTCATGTCAGGGGGGAGCATTGAAGCAAACCACCCATATTTCACCACCAAGTATTATGAATGTTGGTTGTAACTTTATGCTGTTTGTTGTTTCATAGAATTTAACCACATGCTGCTATAGCAACAAGATTCAATGGGTACAAGACAAAAATACATTTAAATACAATTCAAGGCTAGATTCTACAAATGGGGATATATTTGTCACGAAACTTTATCTTCATACTCAACTCCTGTGGGACCATGGTTTGCTCCATCTACAGTAGCGACTGTGTTCATTCTCGTGTGAAGTAACTAAATTCATAATCACAATCTCTGTTTCCCTCATCCTTACCAAGTAAAATAAGCCCAACAAAGTGAGAAGTGATAACTTGTTCAAGTTGAATAGTACAGCTATCAATACAAGGTTTCATTTGTCATTGATCCCTGGTTGAACCCATCAACCAAAAATTGTCATGCTCTTTAGCAGGTTGAACGCTGTAGTTTTATTGTTTCTTGTGCAGTTATGAGTGACAGATCTGTGGTTTAATTGCAAGTCTGCTAGTCTAAATGGACACAAGTTAGCAGCTGTGAATATGTGTGGACATTGCTATTAGTCTATTAATGCAGTAGGCTTTGTGTGTGTGTTTATGTGTGTCTGCACTTGTATGCGTAGGAATAAAGTGTGATGAGTGTGATTTACCTCTGCAGCCTGTGTCTCTTGGTGCAACAGAGTCAGTCCCGTCAGGTCCTCCAGGAATGAATGGGAAGAGTTAAAAACCATGGAGAGAAAGTTGAAACCTTCCCTCTCATAGTGGTCCAGGACCTGGATATGAAAACATCAACAACTAATATTAGAATAACACACCAGGCAACTTCATGGGAAATGGTTTGTCTTTTGTTAGATCAAAGGTGCATTTAATTATGAGGATGTGGATCTTGTGTTTTACATTTGAAATCAATTTGAAAACAACTGATTTTTCTAATAATTTAGAATTTGCAGAGATATGTGATACATTTATCTCCATAGTACACTAGCATCGCGCTCGGAGTGACCCCTGCCTCTCGCCTGTAAATCAGCTGGGATAAGCTCCATCAACCTCCTTGACCCCCAAAAGCAGAATAAATGGTCATGATGATGAATGAATGAATGAATATAATACATTTACCTTTCAGTAAGTTGTAGACTGATAGCAAACAAGTTTCAAAAATAAAAATAATTCCCTTGACTTTTTAAAAGAAATCTTAAGGAGTAAATGCCAGTGTGCCAGCAAACAGGCCAATGACCCCTTAAAACCTATTCCATGTGTTCTGGACTAAGGTGCAAAAGGTTGCCTAACAATCACATCTGCTCATCATTCACTGCACTTTTTAAGTAAAATATTGTTAGATATTACACCGATAAACATGCTTTCAAGGTGTTTTGAACCTGATGATTTTATTCAAGCGGAGGGCTCAGTGATGGTAATACTGTATATTGTGTTTTTGGCATATGTTACACACGTTCCATGAAAGTCAGGCTAGCAGATGCACAGACCTGCTTGTTTCTATTTTGGCAGAGGCAACAACATTCTTTCAAAATACAAAATAAAAACAGCTCGAATCTTCTATCTGTATCACACCATTGCTCTATACCTCTGTGGTCACACACACACACACACACACACACACACACACACACACACACACACACACACACACAGGTCTGCTGCCCTCTGGACTACCTTTCTAGTCTTGGCCAGGCCTTTCATGGATGGCCACAGACCCTCCTCTGCAGGTGTAGGGTTTCCTCACCATCAGACATCAACACACTGTGTGAACTAATACCTGTGCAATTGTGTGTGTATGTGCATGTGTGTGTGTGTTCACAGACTGACCTGGCGTCTAGTTTTGGAGCCAGACACACCACACACAATACACACACTGATGTGTACCTTGATCATCTTTTCATCCTCTCCTTTATTTCCTCCCTTCTCTTGTATTTCTTTTGATTCTCCACTGCCATCCATGGGATCAGTTACATGAGACACCAACGGCAAAAACCCACTCTGCTGAAATACAACTGCCCACGACATAAGCATGATGACTGTTGCGATAACAGGAACTGTTACACACATAAGGCATACTTACACAACTTATTAATACTGACAGTAGACAAAGAACTCTGATAACTGGTGCCTGAAATTTTCAGTCCTACAGCAGGCTTTTACATTTCGGTGGTTCATATTCTAATAAATACAAGAGGGAAAATTAAAATTTATAAAAGTTGTACCAACATCAAATTAATGTTAATCAAAAGGTACATTTGAAAAGCAACACGGCCACTGATCAGACCAAAATATGCCATTAAGTATGAATATGTGTACATACAAAGAATGATGAGGCCCAAAACTATTGAAGTGTTTTGCGAAGTTCTAGGGATAAGTTTTTAGTTGCGGGTTTTTAGGTGTAGGCTTTGATGGTTAAGGCATACTACAGTATTTACAGGCTGCATTCATTTAGTCAAGCTACATAGATACTTGAATTATGAGGTGCTGGGCATTATTTTAATATTGGATCATACGGTAAATTTAACTCATACCTAATATTTTAAAAATATATGGTAATTGTTGCTAAGAAAAAGCATCTGTCCTCTTCTTGATTTCTCCTTTTTGACATATTTGACACACTGAATTGTTTGTTAAAATTAAACTGACACTAAACAAAGCCTGGTTAAACAAAAAAAGATCATATTAATGTAAAATACCTCACTGGAAATGTTCTTTTCCGGTTCTGTTCAAAAGACGTTTAGATTTTAACTTGCTGGTAATAATAAAATCTAAGTTATGTAAAGTCTAAGCAAACAGACATTGGAATTGAATTTGATTCACCAGCCGAATAATCAACTAACCGGTTACTTACAGTTTTATGAAGGACAGAATGTCAGATTATTTTTTTCCTTTCCAAAATAAAAACATCTTTTGAAACTGTACTTAAGGGTTAATCTGGAAGACATTTGCTTTGATCAATTTTTGTTTCAAGATCTGAAACAAATGCAAAAATACAGAAAAAGTGATAAGCACTCAGAGTAAATAATATGCAGTATTATTTTGTAAGGGTATAGCATATACTGATATTCAGAATTTCAGAATGTGGCACTTGAAAACACTTTTGGCCTGATGCATGATTATCAATGAAATACTTAGAGGCATTTTTTTGGATGGTTTTACTATAATGTGACACTATACAACAGTGTGAGTAAGTAATTCCTGGTGACTAGTGACTTTGATTTTCCCAGTTAATACACATGGCCAACATTTTATTTTAGACATTTACCAATGGCATACTGACTCATTGAGGAAACACTCAGGCCTTATGGTACTCAGTAAAACCAGTGCTCTTTCCAGAAAGTAAAACTAATAAAGCACATGGAGTAAATGTTTATTGGTCGCGGTACAATGCGTGTGGATTTAGATCTACGTCAGAACAGCCCGATGGAAATTAAATACCAAGTTTATTATTTATTCTACGAGCTTTGATATTAAGGAAAATTGTGCCTACTTTAAAAACATTATCCAAATAAATTAAGTTACTGCTGCTCAAGACTAGGTGGCACGGTGCGCAGTGGGTAGCGCTGTTGCCTCACAACACGGCGTACCCAGGTTCGAGTCCTGTTCGGAGTTTGCATGCTCTCCCCGTGTCTCTGTGGGTTCTCTCCGGATTCTCCGGCTTCCTCCCACCTCCAACAGCATGCGCTTCAGGTTGATTGGCCGGTCCCAAATTGCCCGTAGGAGAGAGTGTGTGTGTGAGTGGTGGTATGTCTTTGTGTGTGGCTCCGTGGTGCACTAGCATCGTGCCCGGAGTGTCCCCCGCCTCACGCCCTATGCCACTGCGATAGGCTCCAGCTCCCAGTGACCCGCTGCAGCGGATATAGCGGTGGTAATATGAAAATGACTGACTGACTGACTGACTGCTCAAGAATAAGGGAAGCACACCCTCCCCATAGAACACGGATGGGACCAGACTGAGACTGGACAGAGCTGTCCAGACCAGAAGAGGCCAGGTTGAAAACAGGCGTTCTTCTTTCCTTTCAGCTTTTCCCTTCAGGGGAGGCCACAGCAAATCAATTGCCTCCATCTAAACCTGTCCTTTGCATCCTCTTCTCTCACACCAACTACCTTCATGTCCTCCCTCATTACATCCATAAACCTCCTCTTTGGTCTTCCTCTAGGCCTCCTGTTTGGCAGTTCAAAACTCAGCATCCTTCTACCAATATATTCACTATCTCTCCTCTGGACATGTCCTCCTGCTTGGCAGTTCAAAACTCAGCATCCTTCTACCAATATATTCACTATGTCTCCTCTGGACATGTCCAAACCATCTCAGTCTGGCCTCTCTGACTTTATCTCCAAAACCTCTAACATGTGCTGTCCCTCTGATGTACTCATTCCTGATCCTATCCTTCCTGGTCACTCCCAAAGACAACCTCAGCATCTTCATCTCTGCTACCTCCAGCTCTGTCTCCTGTCTTTTCCTCAGTGACACTGTCTCTAGACCAAACAACATCGCTGGTCTCACCATAGTTTTGTACACCTTTCCTTTCATTTTATCTGAAACTCTTCTATCACACATCACACCTGACACTTTCCTCCACCCATTCCATCCTGCCTGTACACGCTTCTTCACCTCTTTTCCAGACTCTCCATTGCTCTGGACTGTTGACCCTAAGTACTTAAAATCCTCCACCTTCTTGATCTCTTCTCCCTGTAACCTCACTCTTCCACTTGGGTCCCTCTCATTCACACACTTTGCATTTGCAAACATCATAGTCCATGGAGATTACTGTCTAACCTCGTCTGTCAGCCTGTCCATCACCATAGCAAACAAGAAGGGGTTCAGAGCTGATCCCTGATGCAGTTTCACCTCTATCTTGAAGTCCTCTGTCACACCTACAGCACACCTCACCACTGTCTTACAGTCCCAATACATGTCCTGCACTTGTCTGCCACTCCAGACTTCGTAATACAATACCACAGTTCCTCTCTGGGTACCCTGTCATAAGCTTTCTCCAGATCTACAAAAACACAATGCAACTCCATTTGGCTTTCTCTGTACTTCTCTATAAACATCCTCAAAGCAAATACTGCATCTGTAGTACTCTTTTTTGGCATGAAACCATACTGCTGCTCACAAATGTTCACTTCTGCCCTTAGTCTAGCTTCAACTACTCTTTCCCAGAACTTCATTGTATGGCTCATCAGCTTTATTCCTATGTAGTTGCCACAATTCTGCACATCTCCCTTGTTCTTAAAAATGGGCACAAGCACACTTCTCCTCCATTCCTCATCTTCTCACTATCCAAGATCCTGCTGAACAACCCAGTCAGAAACTCTACTGCTACTCTACTCCAAGCCTCTACAGGTATATCATCAGGACCGACTGCCTTTCCACTCTTCATCCTCTTCAATGCCCTCCTCACTTCATCCTGACTAATCTTTGCTACATCCTGGTCCACAACAGTCACCTCTTCTACTTTTTGTTCTCTCTCATTTTCCACATTCATCAACTCTTCAAAGTACTCTTTCTGTCTTCCCATCACACTACTGGCACCTGTCAATAGACTTCCGTCCCTATCCTTAATCACCCTAACCTGCTGCACGTCCTTCCCATCTCTGTCTCTCTGTCTTGCCAACCTGTAGAGATCAGTCTCTCCCTCTTTACCGTCCAACCTAGCATACAGGTCATCATAGGTTTCTTGTTTGGCCTTTGCTACCTCTACCTTCACCTTAAGCTGCATCTCCCTGTACTCCTGTCTACTCTCCTCAGTTCTCTCAGTGTCCCACTTATTCTAAGCTAACCTCTTTCTCTCAAATTACACTGAACAGCCTTGGAGGAGTGAGAGAGTGGTTTACCCACTTCTTAAACATCTCTCGGCTCATTCTATCCAAGGAACACTTTTGTATTATCATTAATACCTGACAATTGCTAGTGGAAAGGGTGTTCATTTAAATTGGACTTAAATGAGCATGTTATGTTTTAATTGAAATTGCCAAACGCATCAGAAAAGCAAATGCTTCTGTTTCTTGAAGTGAGGAGTTGTACAACCTCTAGCAAAAAGTATGGAATCACCAGTCTTGGACGAGCACTCACTCAGACATTTTATTATGTAGAACAAACTCAGTTAAAAAGCATGAAAAAATAATGAAGTTTTTCAAAAGTGCAACTCCTTGGATTCAGAAACACTAAAAGACATGAATAAAAAACATTGACGTGGTCAGTAAATGTTACTTTTATAGAGCAAGTACAGGGAAATAAATATGGAATTACTTAATTCTGAGGAAAAAAATTTGGAATCATTCCATTTTGAGTAGAAAATAAGGACACACCCAGTCAATTTCCTTTCCTTAATTGGGCAAGTGCCTCAGATTAGAGCTGCTTGTTAGTCAGCAGTCAAAAACAGTGCAGTTATCACAACTTGGAGGGCTGTTGGACCAACTGGATTGGCAAGAATCATGGCTCCAACAAGAGAGATGTCTCTTGAGACGAAAGACAAGACTATCCAACTTCTTGAAGAAGATAACTCTACATGTATGGTTGCCAAAGATGTGGGCTGTTCACAATCAGCTGTATCAAAGATCTGGACCAAGTACAAACAGCATGGTAAGGTTGTTAAAGTGAAGCATACAGGTAGACCAAGGAAGACATCTAAGCGTCAAGACAAACAACTAAAGGCCATATGTCTTGAAAACACAAAATGCACAACAAGACAAATGAAGATGAAATGGGAGGAAGCTGGAGTCAATGTAAGTAACAGAACTATGCAAAATCGCCTAAAGGAAATGGGATGTTCATACAGGAAAGCTAAAAGGAAACCATCATTGATGCTTAAACAGAAAAGAACAAGACTACAATGGGCTAAGGAGAGGCAATCATGGACTGTGGATGACTGGATGAAGGTTATCTTCAGTGATGAGTCACGAATCTGCATTGGACAAGGTGATGACAAGGAACTTTTGTTTGGTGCTGTTCCAGTGAGATTTACAAAGAGGACTGCCTAAAGAAAACATCAGAATTCCCACAGTCCTTGATGATATGGGGCTGCATGTCAGGCAAAGGCACTGGGGAGATGGCTGTGGTTAAATCTTCAATAAATGCACAAGTTTACATCGACATTTTGGACAGCTTTCTTATTCCTTCAATTGAAAAAATGTTTGGGGATGATGAAATCATTTTCCAAGGTGACAATGCATCACGCCACAGAGCAAAAACTGTGAAAGCATTCCTTGGAGAAAGGCACATCCAGTCAATGTCTTGGCCTGCAAATAGCCCAGATCTTAACCCAAATGAATAAAATGGTCCATAGCAAGGCTCCGACCTGCAAGGATGATCTGGCAACTGCAATCAAATAGAATTGGAACCACATTGAGGAATAATACTGTTTGTCACTCATCAAGTCCATGCCTCACAGACTGCAAGCTGTCAAAAAAGCCAGAGGTGGTGCAACTAAATACTAGTGATGTGTTTTGATTTCTTATATCTTTGTCTGTTTTTCATAATTCCATATTTTCTTCCTCAGAATGGAGTGATTCCATATTTATTTCCCTGCACTTGGTCGATAAAAGTAACATTTACTGACGCCCACAATGTTTTTTCTTCATTTCACTTAGTGTTTCTGAATGCCAAGGAGTTAAACTTTTGAAAAAACGTTATTTTTTCATGCTTTTTGTCTCATCCAAGACTGGTGATTCCATACTTCTTGCTAGGGGTAGGGGTAGTATAATAGGGGTAGTATAATTATTCCGAGCCAATCAGAGACAGAGTGGGGGGGTCACAGCACTTCTAAAGTGGGATTTGTAAATTTGTTAATGCTTGGCAAGGACTTTTTCATGGATAAAACCTGCCGCCTTTAACACCTTCAAAGTCTGTCTAAAGCTATTTGTTTTAAATAGCCCCAGTTATCGATGGTTCAAAGGGAAGGAAATCCTTTTAAGGAGGAAACGTTTAAGTTGTGTTAGTAAGTAATTCAGAGTTTGGTCGAAACACAAGACAACAAGAATCAAAAAATGCCTTTATTATTTATAATCATAGCATATTTTCAAGTGCTACAACAATTGTAATAGCAAGAAGTGTTTGGAATAGTGAAAGATAAAGCCACGTAAGCTGTGATAGCCTCAGAAAGAAGTTAGGAAACTCATGCACAGAAAAACACACAGAAATACAGACACACATGTACGCAAGCACGTGCGCACGCACGCACACACACACACACACAAAATGAAAAAAGACCAACTCTACAGGAACTGCTCCAGCCCAGACAGGGGCTGAATTGTTTTGTTTCCATAGTGAGCTGGCAGCACACAGCTGACTGCGGCAGGAATACACACAGACACAAACACACACAAGACAAAGACAGACACACAAATTACAGTGAATGCATTGATAGATGGATAGAGGAACATACAAACGGATGAGATATGGGGGAGGGAGAACAGGGAGGGAGAAAAAATAAGACAGAACAGGAAGCAAGAGTAGTGAAATATTAGTTGGCTTGTGGGAAAAAAAACAAAACAAAACAAGGGAAAGCCAGATATGTAAATGCAAAACAACAAGCGAAAATGTGTGTGGGTGGGATGTACCAAATTAAAACATTTTGACCAATTTCACTATTTAACATTTATCCTTGCCTCAGCGGTGGATCATCTTTCCTAAACCCACGTTGTTCATTGTTCCTGACTACACAGGTTTCACTCGGCCTCGGTCGAACCTCATGAACCCTCCATACAGACCGAGTAATCTCATCAGTCACACAGGCAGAAACATGACACCTTAGAGATGGGGAGGAACTTCATATTTTTTTGGTGGTCAGAACACCCCCTCCCCACAGCCTCTTGGTTTCTCCCTCCGTTTGTGTTTTGGTCTGTCTTCACATGAAAGTGAGAGATCTGGGGCTTTATGACGTCTTTATAGTCACAAAGACAAAGAGCAAGCCAGCCCTCCTCTCCCAACACTCTGTATCCGGCCCTGCACTTACTTTCCAATTGATTACATTAATGTAATCATTTGCATTGCTGGATGCTGCTAACTACGGGGCCACCTGTGGCAAAGATTGCCTGACTGGCTGTTCAACAGTCACACAAAAGCAAAATTTCTCCCACGTCATTTGACTGAGTTGAGATATGTGGTCCCTTTTATGGCCAATCTCTCTCTCTTTGTCTCTCGCGCTCTCTCTCTCTCTCTCTCTCACACACACACACACACACACACACACACACACACACACACACACACACACACACACACACACACACACACACACACACACACACACACACACACACAAACACACACTTGCGTACAAAGCAGTGGTGGGAGCTGATTCCAGTCATACGACAGTCCCTGACATCAATAAGCAACTGCTGCCTGATTGTTACCATATGGTTTTCAGGGTGAGTGTGTGAGGCCTCACTCTTCTTCTAAAAAAAAGTTTCAACATGGATCCACTGACTTAACAATGTAGACATGGGAGGTATGGGAATCCCCCCATTTCTGCTAAAGCTGCAAACTGTGTTTCAGAACAACATAATCACCTTCTGACAGAATCTGATAAGTAAATCAAAATCTATCACTGTTTCAATCTTTCTGACACAATGGAGCATGTTGTCTAAACATTGCTTCATTAGACAATTGGATTAGAGATGACACAGTATGAACTATTAAGTGTGACTTACAACGGGCGAGCAGGCTGTGCATTTGTCAAACGCCAGGCTGGCAGGGAGGACGTTGTCAAACCTCGAAAGGAAACCTCGGATCTGTTGAAATGGAATCAAGACATCAAAAAATGTGAAACACAAGGCAAAGGTACAGTTTAAAACTACACTACGTCTCTCGACAAAGAGACGCAAGTTGATGAAAATGTTTGATAAATCATGAAAATAAAGTTAGTAGTTTAATAAATATAGTGATTTCTGAAAACAAGGCTTTCCGTTATTGGGACGAGGAAAGACCCCTGCCATCTTATGGCTTTGGAAGAGAAGGGATTCAGCGGGAATTTAACAGTAAACATTAAATCCAGGGCTTGAATATGTGGAAGCAGTTGGATTTTCAGTTTTCTACAATTTAAAACGATGCTGTGATGAGAGCTCCCTCTGGTGACAGAGAGGCTAAAGACAAGCTACAGTGAAATGATGTTATTACTGCTGAAGATCATCTTCCTAATTTACGACTAATGGGTACTTTAATTGAGACAAATTAGCCTGAATAATGTCTAGAGACCCCTGGCCATCCACAGACCAACAAAATTGTATCACCCCAAAAATTCGTTTCAATTACGCCCTCCCGTTTTTTTAGATAAAAACTCCAGTCATCCTCTGATCATGTGCATACACCAGAACATGAAAGTACTTTCTCACTATTATCTAGTGGTCTTACCAACAATATGTTCAACATTTGTGACAAATTACTGCATAATGCACAAGAAGGGAACAGCGATGGAAAAGACAGGCTTTCAGTTCTTGTCTGGGGTATATGAGTTCATCATGACATCTTTATGCAACCCATTTTGAATGACTCCTCGTGTGGCTAAATTCACACTACCCGAGACTGTAATGGCACAAGGATATTGTTTAAGATTAATATTTCACACTGTGTAATTAATAAGTACAGTCTTTAATTAACAAAATATTTAAATAAAACTGCAGTCTGTATGAATTTTCTTTGAGTCTTTTATTCCTTGTATTTGCTGATCATTTCAGTGAAAATGGTTTGCTGACAGATTTTCAAAGGTAGGAATAAAAAAGACAGAGGGAGCAAAAAACATCTTGCAGTAACATGAATATGAGAAGAAAATTGAGTCAGATAAATGGGTGAGTGTGGGGAAGTGAGATGGACCTCAGCAGACTGAAAGGTCTGAATAAACCTGCACATACAAAGAATACACTGAGTGTGAAGATCAGTCTCTAGTCCAGCTCCACATAAATGTAATGGGTCTGCTGAGTGAGTACATTTTACTGTCTTGTCACTTCAGGATGGATTATCATGGAACTAGGTGGAGAAACGGACATTATCCCACCGAAGGGAGCAATGAATGTTGGAGTAGATCTGGAAAGCGGGTGGATCCAGGATTTATTTCACCATCTAAATAATTATAAAAACCCCAACGACAGCAATTTGACTTCAAAAGGATTTTCTTCTTATTTGCTTTCTTTGGGGTTAAAAAGAGACGTTAGTCTTTTAATTTCCTTGAAAAAAAGAGGACATGAAGGTAGTTGGTGTGAGAGAAGGGGATGCAGAAGACAGGTTTAGATGGAGGAAACTTATTCGCTGTGGCGATCCCTGATGGGAAAAGCCGAAAGGAAGAGAAGTCTTTTAATTTCCTCTCTGGAGTCAATGGACAGAGAAATATACACCTGAAGTATGTTGGTGTTACCTCTGCATCCCTCCAGCTCTTTTCATGACTGTCCCAATAGAACCCTTATCACAAAGTTCACTGTTGATGATATAGGAGCTTTAGTATATAACATTCGGTGACCAGTTTGTTCTGGCTTTCTGTGTCTATGTTGTAAAATAAAAACAACACCAAAATATTTCATTTGGATTTTGGAGGGTCTTCTTCTTCTTTTCCTTTTGGCTTTTCCCTTCAGAGGTCGCCACAGCAAATCAATTGCCTCCATCTAACTCTGTCTTTTGCATCCTCTTCTCTCACACCAACTACCTTCACGCCCTCTTTCACTACATCCATGAGCCTCTTCTTTGGTCTTCCTCAAGGCCTCCTGCCTGGCAGTTGAAAACTCAGCATCCTTCTACCAATATATTCACTATCTCTCCTCTGGACATGTCCAAACCATCTCAGTCTGGTCTCTCTGACTTTATCTCCAAAACCTCTAACATCATTCCTGATCCTATCCTTCCTGGTCACTCCCAAAGAGAACCTCAGCATCTTCATCTCTGCTACCTCCAGCTCTGCCTCCTGTCTTTTCCTCAGTGACACTGTCTCTAGACCAAACAACATCGCTGGTCTCACCACAGTTTTGTACGCCTTTCTGTTCATTTTAGCTGAAATTCTTCGATCACACATCATACCTGACACTTTTCTCCACCTGTTCCATACTGCCTGCACACATTTCTTCACCTTTTTTCCCACACTCTCCCTTGCTTTGGACTGTTGACCCTAAGTACTTAAAATCCTCCACCTTCTTGATCTCTTCTCCCTGTAACTTTACTCTTCCACCTGGGTCCTTCTCATTCACACACATGTACTCTGTCTTACTGCGGCTAACCTTCATTTCACTCCTTTCCAAGAAAAACCTCCACCTCTCTAGCTTCTCCTCCACCTGTCCTCTGCTCTCACTACAGATCACAATGTCATCTGCAAACATCATAGTCCATGGAGATTCCTGTCTAACCTTGTCTGTCAGCCTCATACATGTCCTGCACCGCTCTAACATACTTCTCTGCCACTCCAGACTTCCTAATACAATACCACAGTTCCCTTCTGGCACCCTGTCATAAGAGCTTTCTCCAGATCTACAAAAACACAATGCAGCTCCGTCTGGCCTTCTCTGTACTTCTGTATCAACATCCTCAAAGCAAATACTGCATCCGCAGTACTCTTTTTTGGCATGAAACCATACTGCTGCTCACAAATGTTCACTTCTGCCCTTAGTGTAGCTTACACTACTCTTTCCCATAACTTCATTGTATGGCTTATCAGCTTTATTCCTCTGTAGTTGCCACAACTCTGCACATCTCCCTTATTCTTAAAAATGGTCACCAGCACACTTCTCCTCCATTCCTCAGGCATCTTATATAGATCAGTTTCTCCCTCCTTACTGTCCAATCTAGTATACAAGTCATCATAATACCCTTGTTTGGCCTTTGCTACCTCTACCTTCACCTTACGCTGCATCTCCCTGTACTCCTGTCCACTCTCCTCAGTCCTCTCAGTGTCCCACTTCCTTTTAGCTAACCTCTTTGTCTGTATACACTACTGACCTCCTCATTCCACCACCAAGTCTCCTTATCTACTTTCCTTCCAGATGACACACCAAGTACTCTCCTACCTGTCTCCCTGATCACATTAGCTGTAGTTGTCCAGTTATCTGGAAGCACCTCCTGACCACCCAGAGCCTGTCTTAACTCCTTCCTAAAGTCATGCAACACTCTTCTTTTTCAGCTTCCACCATTTCGCCTTCTGCTCTGCCTTTGCCCTCTTCATCCACCTCACCACCAGTCATCCTACACACCACCACCCTATGCTGTTTTGCTACACTCTCACCTATCACTATTTTGTAGTCACTGATCTCCTTCAGATTACACTGTCTGCACAAGATGTAGTCTACCTGTGTACTCCTACCTCCACTTTTATAGGTCACCCTATGTTCCTGCCTCTTCTGAAAGTATTCACTATGGCCATTTCCATCCTTTTTGCAAAGTCAACCACCATCTGTCCTTCTGCATTCCTCTCCTGGATGCCAAACATGCCCATCACCTCCTCATCACCTTTTCCTGCCTCAACTTGTCCATTGAAGTCTGCACCAATGACAACTCTCTCACGTCTAGGTATGCTCTGCATCTCTTCATCAAAGTCCAATCAGAATTTCTCCTTCTCTTCCAGCTCACATCCTACCTGTGGAGCATACCCACTAACAACATTGAACATCACACTTTCGATTTCTAGCTTCAGACTCATCACTCTGACACTCTTTTTACCCCCAGGACACTCCTAACAAACTCCTCCTTCAAGATAACTCCTACTCCATTTTTCTTCCTATCTACACCATGATAGAACAACTTCAACCCTCCTCCTAAACTTCTAGGCTTGCTATCTTTCCACCTGGTCTCCTTGATACACAGTATGTCTACCTTCCTCCTCTGCATCATGTCAACCAACTCTCTACCTTTTCCTGTCATAGTTCCAAGTCCTATACACTTGGCGTTCCTCTTCTCTCTCTTCCTACAAACACACTTTCCTCCTCTCCTTCTTCGATCAACAGTAGTTAAATTTCCAGCGGCACCCTGTAGGTGAACAGCACCGATGGTGGTCGTTGTTACCTGGGCCTCAACCAATCCGGTATGAATGTCATTCGAATGTTTGATTTGGCAAAAGTTTTACGTCGGATGCCTTTACTGACACAACCCTCTGTATTTATTAGGGCTTTGGACCGGCACAATAAGACACTGGCTTGTGCCCTCTTGCGGCTACATTGGATTTTGGAGGGTGATTTTTTTGTAATCTGAACTCCTGCAATCAGCAAAAAATCCCTTTCCTTGTTTTAGACAATATTACTATACTGGCTGAAAAGAAACAGAGTAGGATGAATCTTCTCAGAAAACTGCACAAGGGAAAACGGAAGAAAAATAAAACATTTTGGGAGAAACAAACTAAATAAAAACTGTTTTGGTCTGTCTTGTCTTGTATTAAGGACAAGACAAATTTACCAATTTTATTTCATTTTTATCAAACAAAGATTGATGACCCTTAATGTAAATTATTTAATTTGTTTTCAAATTTCACCTAAGGACAAACACAGAGCATTTGTCTAAGAATCAGACAAAGCCAACACATCGCCATTCATTTCCATCCTCAGTCTAATGAATTCAGATCTGGTCGGATTCAAAAATTTAGACCCAGATACACAACCTGTGTACGGATTTTCGAGAAGGTTGGGGGAAACATTACTTTGTGAAATTTAGGGATGGCGTTTGCAAAAGTTGAAAGTGCTTAAGATAAAACATGATGCAGTTTAATCACACTTCCACAGGTTGTCACTGTGGCACCAAAGAAAAGAACTGACCGAATCTTGAGGACACTCAACCCTGGGTTACTGTATTTGCGAGAAACTATTAAATGAGAAGGTCACTCAAGATATAATATATGCAAAAAGTGGATGCACACATGCCTATTATTCATCCTGTGTGTAGTCACGGTCACACACGCACGCACGCACACACACTCACACTCACTCACTCACTCTACACAGAAAAAAATAACATTTTCATGCTGTTTTTCTCTGGATCATTTGGCTCAAATGCTTTGAGCAGCGGACGTGTGAAGCAAATGGCAAATATTCAGATTCTCATGATAATGAATGTTGATGTGATGCAAATGGACATGGTGACACATTTCAGTATGTGGCAGTAAAAGTAAGCACAGCTTGGATGCAGATCATCTATCCTTCCATCTGGTTACCTCCGAGTTCAGTAGGACTTCATTATGCTCCTTAATGTCCTTCTATAATACCAAGCGTTCAGCCTGTTTTTATAAATGACCATAGAAATTCAGAGAAAGTGCTAATCTCACATGTGAAGTATGTTTCAGATTTTTTTAAATCTAATGATCCACAAGATTACTCATGAGATTCTGATGGAATCTCATGAGTTTTACTGCTTTGCCCATTGATCTAATAAAAAAAAAAAAAACTTTTCAAACAGAATTGCGACATTTCCCATCTGGTTATTCCCATCTACTTACTGAATGTGGATACTTCGGAGTATCCAAATTCCAAAGGACAAAGCAAAATTCATTAGAATACATAATAGAGAAAAACAAACATACGCATAACACCATAGATCAAAAACTTTTTTACTTTTCTTGTTCTCTCTCCAAGTGCCCTGTCCTGACAAAACTGTTTCTATTTCCATAGCAACCCCAACAATAGAACAGACAGAGGGCTGCGCAGAATTTTCACCAAGGATACGGAGTGATGGCTATCAGGCGTATACTACAACATGAAAGGGAAGTTCATGTGCAAACAGCAATCTCAGTACAAAGAACGTATCTGTTTGAATATGTGTGTCTGACCTGATGTGGCACTAGACCCAAGGAGGTGGGAGGTTCGTTCATCCTGTCATCACTGCTGCTTGCAACTGCATAACCCCTGATGATGGGGAAAGAAAACGAGGAAATTATATACTTGACTGAGTCAGCCATTTTCCTGTCATGGACCTTTTGAATGTTCAATAAATTTCAATTAATAAAAAATAAGATCCTACATTTGGTCAGGACTGGAAAGGAATAATCCAAACAAAACAAACCCTAATGCATGCCAAGTCATTTTCTTTCATTGTACAGAATCTTAATAAAATATGACAATGAATTTATTTTGCTTTTCCCAGGGATGTAAGAGCTCCTGCTTAACAGTAGATCGACCCAGGTTTAAAAGATCTGACTCCCTCTGGATAACAAAAATAGAAAAATCACTGTCAAACTGAGCTCAAAGTGGTTCTGAAAGGTAAAAAGTATCAGACACATCACTGCAAATTTAATCCTTATTTGACAATTTTAAAAGTCCATGAATATGCATGTGAACAATAGCGTTAAGAACTTAAATGGATACAGAGATGTAAACAACACAGACAACACGGTTTTCTTTGTTCATGGTCGCTCCAAAGACACTGTTACTGCTAAACTCATCACAACAATGTCCTGTGTTACAACTTGGTTGCAGTAGTGCTGTCTACAGCTAAACCTTTCTAAAACTGTAGACATGTATTTCACCAAAACAATAGAGTATCACCTGACCCTGACATAAGTGCTAATGGAGAAAAAATACAAATTTTCAGCCAATATAAATATCTTGCGTTAATAATAGATTCACAGCTCTCCTTTAAAGCCCATATTGACAAATTGTGTAAAAAAATCAAGTTAAATCTCTAAATTTCCATGGAATTCGAAATGAAATGTCAACTGAAGCTACAAAAATGCACTTGTATTCAAAGATTTTCAGTCACTTCAACTATTGTATAGAGTGCAAAAAAACCATTGGAAGTTTAGTACAACCAAGCAATTAAAGTTATGAATAAAAAACCTAGGCACTATCAGCCTTTTAGACTGGGACAATCTTCACACATTTGCAGATTTGAATTTGATTTATAAAGTACTGCATGGCTCCAGATCTTCCGACAGAGTTCATCAGCCAAATAAACAGCTCTGAGCGTGTCACCTGAGGCTCTGTCAGAGGTGACCGTTTCATTCCTCTGCGCAGGAGCACTTTCAGTAAGTCGGCCTGGTCAGTGAAGGAGCACTAGAGAGTGGAACTCATTACCTGAGAAGATTAAACTTCTTACAACACACAAGGTCTTCACAAAAAACTTGAAAATGTGGCCTATCAACACCTATAGTTGGCAACACTAAAAGACAAACCTGTTGCGATGTTTTGATGTTGTGATCAAGTTAAGTTACGATATGTGCGATATTCTCTTTTAATTGTGTTTGAATATGTATCTTATTATAGATATATTTTATTGCTTTTACTGCTTTTTATACATCATGACCAGGGGACTACAGATGAAAACTAGCCTTCTGGCTAATTCTGGCTTTTTTACCATGTGTAATCATGTGTGTTATGAAATTGTATTGTTCTCTCTCAGATGAACTAAACTAAACTAAACTAAACTAAACTAAACTAAACTAAACTAAACCAAAAGAAAGAATAAACATGATCATGAACTGAAAAAGAAGTGCAGAGATGACACATGCAAGAGAGGGAGATCTTGCTGGAAAGGACAGAAGTTGTGTAATGATAGGAGGTTTAGCACTTACAGGACAACTCTCCCCATCTGTCCTTTCTAAGCTTTTTATCCAGGATACAAGAGGAGTTCTTTAACAGATTATAATGTCTCACACTGTGAAGTTGTGTTATCAGGCCAAGTAAAGGACCACTTATGTAATTTTCATCAAAACAAACACACACACTTCTTATGCACGTGATTACACACAGAACATGGATTAGTGTATTTCAAAGATAAAATCTTGGGCTTCAGGCCAGCTAATCTCACCGCTCCTTCTTCTAGCCTTGAATTCATTGCTCCCTACTTTTGCCCTTGACCTGTTTGAGGCAACTGAAACCTGCAAGCTGTCTGCCTGACACCATTCCTTTTCTCTTGAAGGATGCTTCTAGTTCTGTGGGTATGACTATTCTTAATCCCACAAATTCCCAGCCATAGTGTAGGATATGTTGCAACCCCTTTTACACATGCAGTGGTAAAAACACTTATTAAACAGAGAAACTTTGACTCATTGGTTTGATCAAACTTTAGACCAATCTCTAAACTTCCATTTATGGCTAAGGTCTTAGAGAAAGTGTTTTTTATGTTGTAATCCTTTCATTCTCATTAAAGAAATAGCATTTACGTATAGTATTAATCGCACTTAAAGATATGTTTGTTTGTTTTTTAAAATTGTTTGGAACAGCCAAAGCAAACTACAATAAGAATTTTTTATCTTATTTTTACAATTTATACTGCATTAAAATACCCTCCAAAAAACCCTAACTGACCCTAAATGGTTGTACATCAGGCATTTACAACTTTTTAACATTGTTCTTGGTTTTCTTTAAGCTGGAACTTCAAATGGGGACGGTTTGATTTATTTTTCAGGAAAATTACGTTGTTCAGCAGCTATTTTTGTTTTAGTTTTTATTTTGTTCAACAGACCTTAAAGGTCTGGCATACGGACCTTAAAAGGCATTAAGGGATGGAAAGAATAAACTTGGAGAAGAAGTAAGAATATAAAAGAGATATATAGCATTTGTAAGTCTGCTTACCCTTCACTGTGCTGCAGAATGGACACCATCATCTCAACAGCCAGGGCTCCAGCTATCATAGCCAGTCCTGGTCTACTAACTGTGCACTGCTGATCCAGGGTGCGATCCCTCGTTGACTATTAATAAATAGGAATAGTTTCAGTGTTAAAAGTTTGATAGTCAAAACCATTTTAAAAGGATCACATTTATTTTGTTTCTATTCTTGCATAAATGTTTTTTGTTGGTGCACTACGTTAGGTTAGTGAGCCGGCAAATGTTAGTTTCCTCACATCTCCTGGTGCCACAACATCATTGCAAAAGTAGCAGCCCAGCTTGTGCCCCGGGATGTTGGAGAAGAGAGAGGCTCCTGGGACCGAGGTGGTGGAGCCAGCTGGTGTCGGTGAGGATGAGGAGGCAGTAGAACCTGAAGAAGAAAAGTCCAGTTCTGCAGAGACACTTTGACTGGTGGAAGGTTTCTTCAGACCATGGCGCATCACAACAAATGTGTCAAATCCCAGAGCGGCATTCACCACAAGCTAAAAAGTGAAAAGCAATGATTATGGAAAATCTTGGTAATAAAAGGGCTATTAGAAACAGCAGAACATTACAACAAAATCACATTAACTGAAAAGCATTGGGTTGAATGATTTCAAAGGGAAATTACATTAAACATTAATAGGCTCTTTAAAAAGCTGAAAGCATTTGGACCTGTGAAAGAAAAGGTAATAAATTGTAAAGCCAATTTGTGGTGAAGTCATAAACACCCCACAGCGGGAAGGGACAAACAACCTGCTAGGCAGTCCACAAAAAACTGAGAACAAC
Source organism: Antennarius striatus (assembly GCF_040054535.1). Classification (NCBI taxonomy): domain Eukaryota; kingdom Metazoa; phylum Chordata; class Actinopteri; order Lophiiformes; family Antennariidae; genus Antennarius; species Antennarius striatus. Next base: position 9,064,157 of record NC_090780.1, on the reverse strand, counting down.
TGGAATGATACAAACATTGAAAAATGGTGCTGCATCAGTGATAACACTGCCGGCCCTACAAGCTCCTAAAATAGGGTTCAGTTATGAGATGTTGTTAAAGAGAGAAACAGAATTCAATCTGTTAAAAAAAATAAAAATAAAAACAGAATTAACAACTGAGCAATGTAATTTTCCTGAAAAAGAAATCCATTTAGGGTCATGAATTTGTTTTTGTTTTTTTATGTTTGTTTTTTTGGGGGGTGGGGGATCAATTGCAATGCAGTATAAATTGTACAAACAAAAAAACGAAAAACTATTCTTACTGTAGTTTTACTTTGGCTGTTTACTTTGGCCGAACAGCTGAACAAGAAAAACAAGTCTTCAAGTGCTATTAATACTATAAATGCCATTTCTTTAATTTGCTGCCAGCTTCTTGTCAAGCTATCGTTCTAATGGCAAACTTCATTTTAATGACAGTATAAAAATATCTGTAGTAAAAGGTCTGAGCAGGACAATGTCAAAGTCAATACATGAAATACATCACGACATGACAAACTCAAAATACAAAACTTTGAGGATGTCCTCTTCTCGGGTTCAAGATTCTCTACCTGTGTGAAATTTTCAGTACATGGTATATGCGTGTATAAGGTTTGGTTAAAATAGACTGAGAAGGTAATGATAGATGGACAGCCAGATGAAAGGACGATAACACTTCATTTTAGAAACAGCAGTGCTTCTTACCTTCCTCTTGCTGGCAGCTATCACTGTAGGAAGCCAGCGGCTCTCTCTGGTATCCATTAGTAAGAAAACCGCGTCGTGTTCTGAAATGAGCTTCTCCAGCTGCTCGACGTCCCTCTGGGCCTGGGACAGAGTGGCCTGAGAAAAATTTACTGGGTGGCCAGGCATGGGGATGCTCATATTATACCCCTCAGCATTCTGCAGCAGGTGACAGACAAGGAAGAAGAAAACAACCAAAGAGTCACTGCTGGCAAAATAAACCTGTGCAGTAAAATGTCCAGCTCATACGTCAGTCTTCCTTTCTGAATCGTCTTATCTGAGCATGTTTTTGGTTCTAATTTTACATAATAATTTCTAAGCAAATAAAACGACATTACTGATTTTTGGTCTTGATGTACAGCATATCCTATGTAACAAATTTTCTGCACTATAAGGCGCACCTAAAAGCCTCAAATTTTCTCACAAACCTGTAGTGCGCCTTATAATCCGGTGCGGCTTATATATGGATTAATATTCATATTACAGTATTTTCTGCACTTTAAGGCGCACTGGATTATAAGGCACACCTTTAATGAATTGTTTACTTTATAATTTATTTCATATATAAAGCGCACCGGATTATAAGGCGCATATAATAAAAAATTAAAATAGATTTAAAAACCTAGTGGCTGTAGTTGCGCTATCCGTCCACTAGCTAGAGCATTCATGACTGAGTACCTTTAGTCAGCTGTGATTGGCCCTATTGTTATGTCAATAAGCCATTCTGAGCCTCATCAAGGAAACCTGATCCCTTGATCACTTTGCCATCTTAGAAAGAAGTCAACACGCATCTTAAAAAACCTGACATTAAAAACTGGTTCATTACGAGTCCACTCAGTTTGAACAGGAAGGATTATTTTCTGATCTGAACTTTGAAGCAGCGACGTTCGTCTTTGTTTATTGAATATTGTTTCGATCGATCAGTAGTCCAGTCGGGAGGTGAAGTGCAGCTATTTCCTGTCTAAACAATTTTTAACTAGTTTTTAATGTCAGGCTGCTAATTTACTGGCAAATGTGACGCTGTTTTACTCCTAGAACTGACTTTGACGTCGGTGTCTCAGCGGCGTGAATCTCACAGCACGTCACTGCAGACAGAATACACAAACCTAAATGCACCCGTCAGCCGCCCGCCCAGAGCTATCAACTACATTTGCAAAATCAGTGCAGCACACCAGGTACCGTTGTCCCTTGATATTTCAGAAAAGGCTGGAAGTTCAGCTTTGAGGGTCTTTCATTCGCCTTTATGCCAGTTTCTCCGTGTGTTTCCGCAAACTAAGAATTGGCCGTCACTAGAATCCAGTACTGACACTCGACAATAGCATTTTCTAGACCAATTAACTTTAAAGTGGGTTATTTCCGGTGCCACAGTAGTTGGGAAATACTGAGATCAGTCAGTCGGTCAAACTTTATTAATAAAATTGTTGAAAATTCCCAATGTTTTGCTACATTGTCGTAGCCGGTCACCGGTGTTCTTCTCAACAGGCTGCTCTGCCGTCAAACACCAGGAGTCGGCACTTCGGCGACGCCCCTTGACTACCGTTGTTAGGGGGCGTAGTACGGCCTGAATATTGTCTGAGGGTGCCCCTGGTGACATAGTGCAGCATGACTGCTGGCTATTTTTCAGCGATCTTGTTTTTAACCAATACTAATATTAATATTAATCCATATACAAGGCGCATCAGATTATAAGGCGCACTGCGGGATTATGAGAAAATTATAGGCTTTTAAGTGCGCCTTATAGTGCAGAAAATACTGTAATATTGGTTAAAAACATGATCGCTGAAAAAAAGCCGGCAGTCTGGCCGCCAGTCATGCTGCACTCCACCACCAGAGGAGTCCCCTCACAAGGCACTTGGACCTACGCCCCCTAACAACGGTAGTCAAGGGGCGTCACCGAAGTCCCGGCTCTGACTGAGCTGCTCTCAGACGGTAGAGCTGACTGTAGGAGCACCGGTGATTACGTAGCAAAACATAAGGAACTTTCAACAACTCTATTAATAAAGTTTGACTGACCGACTGATCTCAGTATTTCCTAACTATGTGGCGTCGGAAATAACCCACTTTAAACTTAATTGGTCTTAAAAATGCCATTGTGCTATCATCTGGATTCTAATGACGGTCCATTCTATTAGTCTGTAGAAACACACGGAGAAACTGGCATAAAGGCGATTGAAAGACCCTCAAAGCTGAACTTGCAGACTTTTCTGAAATTTCAAGAGCAGAGTCACTGCTAGACAAAGGTGTTCAGTGTGCTGCAATTGATTTACAAATGTAGTTGATAGCTCTGGGCGGGCGGCGGAGAGGCGCATTCAGGCTTGTGTATTCTGTCTGCACCAACGTGCAGTGAGATTCACGGCGGTGAGACACCGACGTTAAAGTCAGTTCTAGGAGTAAAACAGCGTCATATTTGCCAGTAAATTAGCAGCCTGACATTAAAAACTAGTTAAACAATTGTTTAGGACACACAGCAGCAAATAGCTGCACCTCACCTCCGACTGGACTACCGATCGATCAAAACTATATTTAATTAATAAACAAAGACGAAAGTCGGAGCTTAAATATCTGCTTCGAACTTCAGATCAGGAAATAATCCGCTCTGTTTGCACTGACTGCACTCGTAATGATTTTAACCAGTTTTTAATGTCAGATTTTTTAATATCAGTGTTGACCTCTTTCCAAGATGGCAAAGTAATCAAGTGATCAGGTTTCTTTGATGAGGCTCAGAATGGCTTATTGACATAACAATAGGGGCTATTCAAAGGTAGTCAGTAAGTCATGAATGCAATCATGACTGCCTGAGCAGCGCGGCTCTATCTAGTGGACGGATTGCACAACTACAGCCGCTGCAGTTTATCAAATAAATTTTATCTATTTTTTATTGTGTGTGCCTTATAATCCGGTGGGCCTTATATATGAAATAAATTATAAAACAAATTATTGAGGGTGCGCCTTATAGTCCTGTGCGCCTTATAGTGCGGAAAAATAATGTACACATCATAAAACCGTAGTGTTATTTTATTTCAATTTGTTATTCTTGTTTCTGGACATCCAAACTGTAAAGTTGTGGCATTTGGCCTGAGTGAAAGTCGTCTCTGTTAGTAAGTCCCTTCATTTACTGTAATCTGAAAGGGTCAAAAAGGCTTTTGTTGCCTCACCTGTAGATGGTGACATGATCCTTGATGAATGGACTGTGCACACTTAGACACACCTTAAGATTGTATGCACCATATCTGAATATCTACAACTATATCAACTATTATATTTTGACTTGCAAATAAAAAAATTTAAATCCTGTACACTTGAGTAAATTTGTCTTCATGATATACACTAAGCCCAAATCCTGACACATTTGGTTTCTTAACCTTACTGATAAGCTTCTATTCTTGAATGTCAAATTTAAATGAAAGACACACAAACCTTTGTTGCTTTGCTTTTCAAATAAATCTAACACAGGCATGTGGAAACTCATTTATACAGTATAAGGTGCTTCAGTGATCTCATTCCTTTTTCTTACACTTAACGTTCCATGGGATGGATGTGTGATGAAAATTAGGAAACGATGAATCAGCTCTTCTATTCCACCAAAAACTGTGATTGTCCATTGCCAAAATTGGATTACCGTGACAATTTCCATTGATTGCAGACTCATCAGAGAGTGAAATGGAAATGTCAAGAATAATTTTAGAGTCAAGGACAAGAAAAAAGCATGTTAATTGCAACACCACTTTTACAGAATGAGGACATCTACTTCTTTCACACTCAACATTTTAGGAGTCTTGGACCTTGGATCTTGCATTAACATTATCTTTGACGCAAGTGTTGCTAAGCATTAGAGGGGTGATTTCAGGCTGCATAAATTATAATATATTCAATTTTCCACAGTACACAAAATCAACTTGCAGCAACGACGGACAAAAAAGTCATTCTGAATGCAAAAAATTCATTTCTGAAAATATACACACCACTTCTAAACAATCCAACAAATCCACTGTTTATATCTTCAACCTACTCTGACTTGACTGTTGACAAAATAAAAAAGATGTTTGTGTCAACACTACAAACTGTTCTGTAAATGTCACCTGACAGAATTTGACTAGACAAAATACTAAATCTCAAGACGTTTACAACACTGCAACCTTATTTGAGCTCCCCTAAGGTGAATTTTCACGTTTTTTACATTCCCTGCTCGTCGAACCTAGCATACAAGTCATCACAAGCCCCAAGCATCATAAGCTACAGCAGGTTAGGGGTTAGGGTTAGGGTTAGGGTGATTAAGGATAGGCAAGGGAGATGTCCAGAGTTGTGGCAACTACGAAGGAATAAAATTGATGAGCCATTCAATGACGTTATGGGAAATAGTAGTTGAAGCTACACTAACGGCAGAAGTGAGCATTTGTGAGCAGCAGTACGGTTTCATGCCAAAAAAGAGTACTACAGATGCAGTATTTGCTTTGAGGATGTTGATAGAGAAGTACAGAGAAGGTCAGAGGGAGCTGCATTGTGTTTTCGTAGATCTGGAGAAAACTTATGACAGGGTGCCCAGAGATGAATTGTGGTATTGTATGAGGAACTCTGGAGTGGCAGAGAAGTATATTAGAGTGGTGCAGGACATGTATGAGGATTGTAAGACAATGGTGAGGTGTGCTGTAGGTGTGACAGAGAAGTTCAAGGTGGAGGTAGGACTGCATCAGGGATCAGCTCTGAGCCCCTTCTTGTTCGCTATGGTGATGGACAGGCTGACAGACAAGGTTAGACAGGAATCTCCATTGACTATGATGTTTGCAGATGAAATTGTGATCAGCAGTGAGAGCAGGGAACAGGTGGAGGAGAAGCTAGAGAAGTGGAGGTTTGTCCTGGAAATGAGAGGAATGAAGGTTAGCCGCAGTAAGACAGAGTACATGTGTGTGAATGAGAGGGACCCAAGTGGAAGAGTGAGGTTACAGGGAGAAGAGATCAAGAAGGTGGAGGATTTTAAGTACTTAGGGTCAACAGTCCAGAGCAATGGAGAGTGTGGAAAAGAGGTGAAGAAGTGTGTACAGGCAGGATGGAACGGGTGGAGGAAAGTGTCAGGTGTGATGTGTGATAGAAGAGTTTCAGCTAAAATGAAAGGAAAGGTGTACAAAACTATGGTGAGTACAGCGATATTGTTTGGCCTAGAGACAGTGTCACTGAGGAAAAGACAGGAGACAGAGCTGGAGGTAGCAGAGATGAAGATGCTGAGGTTCTCTTTGGAAGTGACCAGGAAGGATAAGATCAGGAATGAGAACATCAGAGGGACAGCACATGTTAGAGGTTTTGGAGATAAAGTCAGAGGAGAGCTATCCAGAGAAGATAGTGAATATATTGGTAGAAGAATGCTTAGTTTTGAACTGCTGGGCAGAAGGCCTCCCTAGAGGAAGGTTTACGGATGTAGTGAAGGGGACATCAAGGTAGTTGGTGTGAGAGAAGAGGATGTAGAAGACAAGGTTAGATGGTGGCAACTGATTCGCTGTGGCGACCCCTGAAGGGAGAGGTCAAAAGGAAAAGAAGAAACATTCTCTGCACGTTATGTTCCAATTTGTCATTGAATTCTACTCAGCCACCTGACACCTCTTTGACTGTTAGAAACTGTGCAAGGCTCCACCCCCCCCCCCCCAAAAAAAAAGAAAGAAAAGAGATGGAAGACACACAGCTCCACTACAGTTTTAAAAATAGATGGACAGGTATCAATGTAGCAGGTATGAAGGCTAGAAAAACAGTGTCTAGATATACGACTAACATCATTACAACCATCCATTAAGGGCCATCCATCAATTGTCTGACGTCTGCCCCTCACTTTCTGTTCTGTTCCAAATGAATGAGAGAGAGAGACAGAGAGAGAGAGACAGAGACAGAGAGAGACAGAGAGAGAGAGACACAGAGAGAGAGACAGAGAGACAGAGAGACAGACAGACAGACTAGGAGAGAGAGAGAGAGAGAGAGAGAGACAGACAGACAGACTAGTAGAGAGAGAGAGAGAGAGAGAGAGAGTGAGAGAGAGAGAGAGAGAGAGAGAGAGAGAGAGAGAGCAAAAAGGAAGACATAACTACGTTGATGGCATGACACATAATGTTTTCTTGTCTTAGATGCTATAATCCTCTCTGTCTGGTGAAACAGGTTCACAGGAATCTCTCTCTCTTTCAGGAACATTAATCTTAAACATTATCTCTGAAATACTGAAGCAGTTCCACAAAGACATAGAGCAATAGAATATAAAAGTGAATAAAATACAAACACATACTCCCACCTCTGTTTAATAACTTCAGCAGACCCACCTCTAGGTACAATTGCTTCCAAAGATAAATGGTTTGTCAGATTATCAAAAATACGATGCATTGTTTTTGCATTTTAGACAGACATATATATTTTATTACATTGTTCAACCTTCAAGAAAACATATTGTTTTAGTTTTATGTACCTTAAAATCATATAATAAAGCACAATTTCAGGAAAGGAAAGCAAAAAGTTCAACTTAAGTCTCAAAGGTTGGGAACCATTGGGAAAGGGAGTATAAAATATGCATTGCCCTCATGGCTACTTGAACAATGTGGAAGCTGACATTATCTACGTCAAAAATCTATCTATGTCAAAGTCAGTGACATTACAATGTCACTGTTTTTGCAGACACCAAACCAAAAACACGCACAGGAGCCCACACTTTAACTGGTTTGTGTTATTTCTAGGACAGACTACCAACCACAGCAATAAGCATGTCCACAGTGTGATCTAGGTAGGTGTAGGTAATAAAAATTTAACTGCCCTAGTCTCCATAATCCGAACGTTAATGCTGACATATGATATGACAAAAATAAAGTCAGTGACCTTGTCATGAGGGACTTCAAAACTCTCACAGGAATAAACAAGCATGACCTGCGATCTACATAAACAAGCATTTCAGTGTTCATGTTTCCCGGTGCTTTAATAAATGATGGGTTTGCTTCTTCACACTAAAACAGAGGCCTGCTGTGAGTGTTTGACTGATTTTTCATTTAGCAATAAAGCAAATATGCCCCCCAGAGAAGCCACTGATTAATTAACAAAGTGACCCATCATCAATCATCCCTCATTAATAAGTGAGAAACAAGATGCCTCATTTTCTGCATGGTTTGGTTTTCACATCCCAAACATGACTAATCAAGCAGGGATATAATTATAAAGCTAGCATTAACAAACCAAAGATTAGTGTCAGGTCAGTCCATTATACAGCAATGACAGGTTACACTGAGGTAAGAAATCTACGAACACATAATATGAAGAAAAACCAAGACAGATTTAAAATGATATGATTTCACTCAGTTTTCCAGAGAAATCCTTGCATACAAAGATAATAAACATATATTAGTCAGTAACTGACTATCATTACTTGTAGAACATCAAATAAACATTTTGTTCTGGTTCTGAGTACTTGAAGTTTATTTATGTCAAGTATAAGTCGTAATTAAATTTGGGAGGGAATTGTCTCCCTATATTCAACAGCCTCTTTCCTCCATACAGACCATCTAGTCTGCTGAGACTCCACTACTGACTGCTGCAGACTGAAACAAGCTTCATCCTCCTCCATGCATCCCATAAACCACAATCATGGTAGTTGCAGAAACATTTTTACTATGTCCCATGTAGTTCAATTCACAGCTATTCTAATTAAAATTTCCACTGATAAACTGAGATGATGCAGACAGTGATGGTTAACTAAAGACATTCTTGTTCTAATACATGCTTCCAATTTCACTTTGACCAAGAGACTCATTCCACGTATGTGAACCCATAATTATTTGGCTTCTGAAACTCACCACACCAGGAAAGATTTTGGTGAGTCTGTCAACAGCTGCCATGGCCTTGGACTTCCCTCCTCCAAGACAGTCCTCAAACTCATAGAGTGGCTGTCGAACCGGGTTGGAATACGAGATCTTTGCATTGTCAACAAATGTGATGTGTCTCACTCCCCATCCCTGAAGAAAAAAGGAGAAACATTATTAACTTTACTTGAATTATCTTGAAAAAAAATTGCGACTATCTATTGAGATATGTTCAAAACAGCATTTTTCAAACCGCTTCAGAGCAGGAGGCTGTGTCTTAAATCATAAATTTTGGAGGGATGAGTGTGTAGGCCATCTGAATGGTAATTGCTGAGCAAGAAATGTGCATAAGTGATGAATATGAATTTGAGATCAGATAAACTGATAGTTTCCCATTGAAGTAATTTCATTTAAATTTTCACAATAAAGGAAATATTCAAAACTCATTACCTGAAGTGCTCATTTTTTTAGACTTTGTAGAAAGCATTTTATTTTAGCTTATATCAAGATAAACAGATGTGAAGATGGTGTGAAACATTAACTGTGAGATGGAATTCAAACTAAGAGTATGTAATGTGAAAATAAATAAAAATTAAAACACTAACAGTAAATAAACTAACACAAAACTAACACAAAAATGTATACCTGAGTGACCATGTAATTTCCCCTTGGGGATTAATAAAGTATACTTCTTCTAAACCTACAGGCTTCTTGCAAAATAAGTATTGACGTAATAACTGGCTAAACTTTATGGGAAAGTTTCAAACAAAAATTAGGTGATCCTACTATTAGAAAGTTTAAAAACTAGTAAAGCCACAAAAAAATTTTCTCAAGTTATCAGGAGACGCATTTTGTGTCTGGTCTGTATAAGGAGATAACTTGCAATACAACTGAGTAGGAGTAGTGTACTCTGCCTCACGGCCCATGTCCTCTGGGATGGGCTCCAGCAACCCCACAACAGCTGAAGAAGCAGGTATTGAAGACGAATGAATGAATGAACATTTTGGCTTTTTTGACAAGAATTTGAATAGAAAGTTTTTTTCCTGTTAAACTGAAAACAAATTTTTACAATGTAATGTAATTAATCAAACTATATTGTGTTTACATAATATTCCCTAAAATCAAGTTTTTTGGCCATCAGATTAGAGGCTTTGGCGAACACCAAATGCTGCACATCACCACAAAGGGAGCATATATGCAGACAACATTTCTGTAAGATAACCCGTCTCTACTACAACTTGGGAGAAGGTTTATTTTCCAGCAAAAAAACAACCTCAGGCAAACAACAAAAGCTACACAGAAATATTTCAAAGACAACGAGGTGACTATTCTGAAATGGCCAAGCCAAAGCCAAGATGTCTGTCCAATTGACACTTCGTGGGTGGACTTAAGATTAACATTTGTCCTTGATTACCGAGCAAACGTACTGCAAACTGAAAGCTTGAGCTGTTTTGCAAAGGAGAATAGAGAAAATTTGCAGCCTTTGAATGATCCAGTCTGAGTGAGACAAGAACTGCTGTGACTACAGTCAAAGGTGTATCTACCAAGTCCAGACATGAGGGCATGAACATTGCCCATCTTTCACTTATCCTTATATATCTGTAAGATAAACCTTTATTCCTCCCACAGTGACGAAGTTTCCGAAACTTTAATTGCCTTTAGTAAACCTTAGTTTTCACTTTAACATAAAAGAAGCCTTTTATGCAAATCCTGTAACAAAACTCAAATCATATTGATCATTATGTATAAAGTAACAAAAATGTGAAACATCTAAGGGAGGGATGCATTTATTGATATTTTAAACCAGCAGGTGTGACTATTGTATTTCTTAACATGCTTTTTAATTTTTTTTTACCATTTTGCATTCAAACTAGTATATAACTAATTGGAGATTCTGATTTATTCATGGTTTAATTCTCCAGAGGGAATATGAATACAGGTGGTGTTGTGTGGACACTCCTCCAGCCAGGATTTGAAGTACCACTACTGTGATTTTATTCTATGGTGCTAACTTTGAAAGGTTACACCACAAACCACTGGCCTGAGAAACACCCTACAGTGGTTTCAATATTTTTTGTGGATTCAGGTGTACCGGGATCATTTTTGAAATGTTGCTGTGTCAATACAAAACCTTAAAAAGTTCAACAGCAATTTACCCTGTTCGACTGAGCCCTAAAATGCTGTCAGATTCTATTTGTAAATCTATTTATCAATGTGTTCTCACCATGAGAGTCCTAGCTACATTGCAGCCTAGAGTCCCAGCTCCCAGTAGAAGACACTTTGTGCTAACCACCTTGTCCAGGTCTAAGGACGGAACCAACCTCCACCTCATTAGCTTCAGGTTCAAATCCACTGATGACTCTGCAAGCCTGAAAGAGGAGATGAGTGATGAGAATCTTTGTTCATAAAAGGTGCTGCTCGGTTTTATACCATCCATAGCCACAGATAAGACACGTATGACTAAGGTAAAGCTCAAAAATATGTGTCCATTGATGGAAGAATACAATAAACAGGATAAAGGAAAATTATGTACTTCTGTTTACAATGAACTGTCCAGTTGATGTAAAATAACAAAAACACTGTAGTCCATTGAATATTGTTGAATTAAAAAATGTTTTTTTTAATTACTCTCAGCTTTGGACATGTTTATATTGTTGTTATTACCTTTTAGGGTCCATGCATTCACTGAGGTTAACCATTCTGGGCCCCATGGCCCCCTTAGGGTTCTTCTCCCAACCTACACTTTTTGGACATGCTACAAAACAAAAAATAAAAAAATAAGTGGTAAGGGCTACACAGTTATTTACTCAAAATAAATAAAATATTTTCTTTCATGTCATCTCTTCCTTCTCTCTTTCCTACAGTTGATGCTACATCAGACGGTGATTAAGACCTCCTTGTTTACTCTATAATGGTAACAGTAGATGCTCAAATGTCACTGTACTAATGCAGTGTAAAATAAACAGTCACATCAACATGGGAGGCATAAAAAAAAGAACTTGAGTTAAATACAAGACAATATGACAGTTATTCTGACACAATAAAGACTATTTCACCCCTGAGGAGTAACAAATGTTTAGCTGTGACCGAAACTTAGCCTGTTGTACCTGAAATGTTGGGCTGAGGTACAATAATTTATCCCTTGAAAAACAACTCCATTTATGGACATGAAATATCAAACAGAAAACCTGAATCATTTCTTCTTGCCTGAGTGGAATTACTGCAAATTCATTAAAACCCAAAATGTAGGTCAAGCTCAACAAAGACATCTCAAGAAGCTATCCCTCTGGTACCATTTAACCCTTGGGGACCAATTAAAATGGCTATACACCTTACCTCTGGGGTCACAAAAATGACATCTCATAAAAGTGTAAAAAAAAATGTAATATGGATTTTTTTTTCTTTCAATGCATCTGATCTATTCCATTACTTCAGCCCTATCCATAGATATAATTTATTATTATTATTATTATATATGTCTAAATGATTATTTGCCATTACAACCCTGTTTTTCTTCTAATGGGAAAAACACAAAATGTGGAATATTTCCAAAACTTAGTGCACAGTTAAATACTTCTGATAAAGATATTACAACCTTGACCATACCGATAATTGGTAGGATTATTAACTTTCATGCATTATTAGTTTGTGCTAAAATGAGAATTTCTACAAACACCTAACCCGTTGGGTCACAAAATTGCCATCTCATAAATGTAAAAAAAAATGTAATACAGAAATGTTTTTTTTCTTTCAGTGCATCTGATGTTTTCCATTACTTCAGACCTATCCATAGATATAAAGTTTTCTCTTTGTTATTATATATGTCTATATGGAATTTGCCATTACAACCCTTTTTTTCTTCTAATGGGAAAAACACAAAATATGGCATATTTCAAAAAATTAGCATATAGTTAAATACTTCTGATAAAGATATTACAACCTTGACCATGCCAGTAATTGGTAATAATATTAATTTTAATGCATAATTACTTTTTGGTACAAGGAGAATTTTAAAGGTTATGAACACATTGGCTAATGGTCCAAAACGGATCATGTCATAAAATTGTATGCGCCTCGCCATGGCAACATGTCCGGTGCATGACGAACAAAAATAGAGAACTTTATACAACTATGTATTTTATTAAACATATAAACATTTTAACATTCATTAAATTGCAAACATTTTAGAACATAAAAGAATATTAGTGTAGTGTATGCCATGGTATGTTATGTTTTGTTCTGTGCGCGTGTGTGTGTGTGTGTGTGTGTGTGTGTGTGTGTGTGTGTGTGTGTGTGTGTGTGTGTGTGTGTGTGTGTGTGTGTGTGTGTGTGTGTGTGTGTGTGTGTGTGTGTGTGTGTGTGTGTGTGTGAATGTTCACTGGAACTTAAAACAGGGCTCACAGACGATTTTGTAATTGACTGATTTATCGGGAGAGAAAAACATAAAAACAAAAAAAATGTCACTTTTGGTACCAAACAGTCCCCAATGGTTAAAATCCCTTGTCCAACAGATAAAGGCCTGATGAAGAAATACAGTGTGGCTTGATAAATAAGAAAAAAAATATTTTAATGACCTATAAACTAAAGACTCCTAACATTTTAATCTCAAAAATTTACCAACAAATGTTTGAAAATCACAAAAAATCCACCTGACAAAGTAATGACTGCACCACCTCTCATGATCTCTGGAAATGCTGTGCCATGGAAAAAATGACTGAAGGAAATTGCCATAGCAATCACTCTGTAGTGACAAATTTAAAAAACAGAGGAAATGAGTGGGGATGAGAAAATATTTGTGAAGATAACATCAAGACGGGCCTTTCTTGATAAATGGAGGTGAGAGTCGATTTGATATCTATTTACAGGAGTACGCTACATAACGTTAGCCTCTTCTTCTTTTCCTTTCGGCATTTTCCCTTCAGGGGTCGCCACAGCGAATCAATTGCCTCCCTCTAGCCCTGTCCTTTGCATCCTCTTTTCTCACACCAACTACCTTCATGTCCTCCCTCATAACATCCATAAACCTCCTCTTTGGTCTTCCTCTAGGCCTCCTGCTGGCAGTTCAAAACTCAGCATCCTTCTACCAATATATTCACTATCTCTCCTCTGGACATGTCCAAACTATCTCAGTCTGGCCTCTCTGACTTTATCTCCAAAACCTCTAACATGTGCTGTCCCTCTGATGTACTCATTCCTGATCCTATCCTTCCTGGTCACTCCCAAAGAGAACCTCAGCATCTTCATCTCTGCTACCTCCAGCTCTGCCTCCTGTCTTTTCCTCAGTGACACTGTCTCTAGACCAAAAAACATTGCTGGTCTCACCACAGTTTTGTACACCTTTCCTTTCATTTTATCTGAAACTCTTCTATCACATATCACACCTGACACTTTCCTCCATCCATTCCATCCTGCTTGTACACACTTCTTCACCTCTTTTCCACACTCTCCATTGTTCTGGACTGTTGACCCTAAGTACTTCAAATCCTCCACCTTCTTGATCTCTTCTCCCTGTAACCTCACTCTTCCACTTGGGTCCCTCTCATTCACACACATGTACTCTGTCTTATTGCGGCTAACCTTCATTCCTCTCCTTTCCAGGACAAACCTCCACCTCTCTAGCTTCTCCTCCACCCGTTTCCTGCTCTCACTGCAGATCACAATGTCATCTGCAAACATCATAGTCCATGGGGATTCCTGTCTAACCTCATCTGTCAGCCTGTCCATCACCGTAGCGAACAAGAAGGGGCTCAGAGCTGATCCCTGATGCAGTCCCACCTCCACCTTGAAGTCCTCTGTCACACCTACAGCACACCTCACCACTGTCCTACAGTCCTCATACATGTCCTGCACCGCTCTAACATACTTCTCTGCCACTCCAGACTTCTTCATACAATACCACAGTTCCTCTCTGGGCACCCTGTCATAAGCTTTCTCCAGATCTACAAAAACACAATGCAGCTCCCTCTGGCCTTCTCTGTACTTCTCTATCAACATCCTCAAAGCAAATACTGCATCTGTAGTACTCTTTTTGGCATGAAAACATACTGCTGCTCACAAATATTCACTTCTGCCCTTAGTCTAGCTTCAACTACTCTTTCCCAGAACTTCATTGTATGGCTTATCAGCTTTATTCCTCTGTAGTTGCCACAACTCTGCACATCTCCCTTGTTCTTAAAAATAGTCACCAGCACACTAATCCTCCATTCCTCAGGCATCTTCTCACTATCTAAGATCCTGTTGAACAACCCGGTCAGAAACTCTAATCCCACCTCTCCTAGACACTTCCAAACCTCTACAGGTATATCATCAACACAGACTGCCTTTCCACTCATCTTCTTCAATGCCCTCCTCACTTAATTCTGACTAATCTTTGGTACTTCCTGGTCCTGGTCCTTTTTCTAGTCTTTGTTCTCTCTCATTTTCCATGTTCATCAACTCTTCAAAGTAGTTTTTCCATCTTCCCATCACACTACTGGCACCTGTCAATAGACTTCCATCCCTATCCTTAATCACCCTAACCTGCTGCTCGTTCTCCCTATCTCTGTCTCTCTTGTCTTACCAACCTGTATAGATCAGTCTCTCCCTCCTTACTGTCCAACCTAGCAGACAAGTCATCATAAGCCCCTTGTTTGGCCTTTGCTACCTCTACCTTCACCTTACGCTGCATCTCCCTGTACTCCTGTCTATTCTCCTCAGTCCTCTCAGTGTCCCACTTCCTCTTAGCTAACCTCTTTCTCTGTATACACTCATGTACCTCCTCATTCCACCACCAAGTCTCCTTATCTACTTTCCTTCGAGATGACACACCAAGTACTCTCCTACTTATCTCCCTGAACAAATTAGCTGTAGTTTTCCAGTCATCTGGAAGCACCTCCTTGCCACACAGAGCCTGTCTTAACTCCTTCCTAAAAGTCATGCAACACTCTTCCTTTTTTTATAAAGCAAAAAAAGTCCGTAAAGCAAAAATGTTGACTTTTGCTTTGGATGAGGTGACCTACCCAGGAAAATACAAACATATTTGATGTCTGAGATGGCCCTGATTGTGGATAGTGAGATCAGGATGTGCAGGACAAGATCAGCAATAAAGGTATGTAATATGTATTACCTATAATAATATAATAATAATAGTTAAGCACACTGTAAATACAAGCTGACATCATCATTAAACTCACATGTTACAAGCACACAAAATAATTATCCTGTGCAACCCACTTGCATAATACAACACACGTAGCACACTGACAATGCTTGCCGCATGTGTTATACTACCTGGTCACCTCACCACAATAGCTTGAAACCAGTCATTCTTCTGTGTGAGTGGGGCTAAATACACACACACACACACACACACACACACACACACACACACACACACACGCACACACACACGCACACACACACACACACACACACATATTTGTAATCTTGCATAAAGGACTGTATATTACCTGAGGTGCAGGGAATCTCGGGTAGTTTGAGGTGGAAGATGAGACTGTGCTGAACGGAACGGTTTCCCTGTAGAGTTCTGTCTCTAAAACATAGCACTTCCACTGTATCCAGCTTAGAGCCCCTGACACACAGAAATGAGGAAATGCAAAAAGTCAAGTTGTGACGTCATGCAAGAATTACTAACTACAAGTAATTAAGTACATGCTACAAATGTATAATAAAAAAAAATCAAATCTTACATTGTAAATGGACCCAGCACTTATATGGACTCTTCCTTCATACTCAATGGACCTTATAATACTTTTTATATTCACCCATTGACAAACACATTATACCAATGACAGGCATTTTCATGTAATGCATTAATCAAGAAATCAAAAGCAATTCAGTGCTTCCAATCCACCACATTCCGAAAAATGTCTATGCTTAGCATAGACAGCAATTCCCATTTACAATCACATGAAAAAGTTACAGCATTTCATATAGAAGTGAAATTTAAGGAGGAAATGTGCTTCTTTTGGTGAAAGAAACAATACACAGATAAGTGTACATTGTGATTAATACATACACACAAAGTGACAGATCTCCCCATATATGGTTAAGTGACTGCCAGATTACACAATCAAACTCCAATGAAACCAATGCATTAGTAAGACATCATGTCTATGTTATCATTCTGTTTTTGCTCATCTAAGCCAGTATCAACAGTTTATGTATAACATTGAGAGCAAGTAAAGTCAGGCACAAGATTGATGTAGTTTGTATTGGACAAAAGCTGCCCCTGAACAAGCACGAGGCTGCACTCTCTTTTGGGATTTGCTGCTGATAAACCAAGCCATTAGCCAAAAGCCAAGTCTGACAGGCCAAAAGTGTCCTGGTTTCACAGGGCACTACTGTTTAACTGGGCTTGATGGGAGTTCCTCGCTAAAATCCAAAAAAGTAATTATGCAATAAAATATCTGCATTACCAAAACGAGTGCCAGGAAAAATCTAGGCTTTCTGTGAATGTAAGAAAACTGGACCTGAGCTTACAGGTACACACTTCAAAGTACCAAAGTACCCAACAACAGTAACATTTGGAGCAAAAAATGTTTTTCAGATGTCTGAATGATGTTACAATATGATGTACATAGTTAAAATGTAGATTGTATTTTAAACATTATAAACAATTGCTAATGTAATTGTTTCCATTAGCAATCTCACATAACTATGAGATTTTTGACAGATAATGTTGCAGTTATGTGTGAATCAATCTGAATCAGTGACATTTCAGCTTCATGTTTCACATTGACTCTTCAGGCACCTGAACGAACACTTACTCATAACCTGGCAAGAAAAAATATTTAAACAACAGTGGTTATGCTGTCAGATACAGACCAACCTCCCTACTGGCCTTTAAAGCCAAAACAACACAGATATGCTCTGACATCATTCAAAAACACAAATGGACCTTCATCCATCTGCTACCCACCCAAACTTTATTTCCTCAGGATTTATTCTAAACACTGTCTCTGAAAGGACTGTGTGTGACCATTTAAATGTGAGGGACATCTGTCCCTTGTGCATAAATGGCTATGCACTTACTGCATCTGTAGTTTGGGATCATCACCATCATTATTGTTGTAACTTCTATTTTTCTTATAAACAAGATATTTACCAACATATTTGATCCATAATTTGTTAAAATAAATTTTTTCAATTGATCGACGTGCCTGGCCTGCGGACTACAATCCACAAGTTAGCCAATTAAAACCTCTCTGAGGAGCAACAGCTGTCAGTTCAATATTGGGGCACTTGCTAATATGCAGTCAAGTTGCAAATGGAGCAGAGGATCAGAAAACAGCAGAGCTACTATAAATGGTTCGTTGCTATTATAACAGCAGCATTTATCTTTGCCAGGGAACAGACATGAGGTTTTATCCAGCATACCGTCTGAGATTGGGAAACAAGAAGATTAAAGTGACTGACATGTGCAGCATATGCAATGAATTATTTGAATAGCCACACAGTCTGGGTTTAAATATTGAGTAATAAATTAATAAATAAGATATACCTCTCCCAACCAATGCAATGTTATATTAGCTCAAACAGTTCACTAAACACAAACAGGTTTCAACATATTACCATCATTTACACAAACGGATGATAAGGCACTTTAAAAGTTGTAATACTGTATTACAATGAGGTGAATTGTCATAGTTGTAGTGGAAGTGTTGTGTTTGGACATTGACGTTGACATTTAATGGTGTTATGGAGTTTTACATAATTCCCTCCTATCTTCTCACTATCAGACCTCTCCAATGCTTGAATAGTTTTACAGACCCTGTCTTGGATTTTATTTCAGCAGGTTCTGACATGATGCCTATAACTTAATTATTACAAAATGTAATAATCAGAAATATGCTGCTGGTGAGTTATAAGAAGTTGTTAAATACTTGACGAAAACATGACGTGCAAATAGATTCGGTCGAATGCAGGAGACTTGTAATTCTCTGTTATCCAAATAAAGAAGCTGCTATGTGTGTGTCATGGGCATGAATAAAAAAACCTACCATTCAGCCTAACTGAGCAACTACAAGACCTGTTTCACAAAAAATAATAACCCCATTTGGATGTGCGACAATCATGAAAAACTCAGTATTTTATAACTGACATGCATTCATACAATGTAAACTCTGTATGGTTCTATTTTGGAAAAAGACAAAGATATCTAGATGACAAAATGAACCAAATGGGAGGTCTAACTTCTGTTTAGAGACTATGAAGTGAACATCATGTAGAACAGAGCTGTTCCTTAAACCACTGATGCCATCCACCAACAAATTAATATTAATCTTTTTCCACAGTTACAACACCACTGTGGCTAGTTCAAGGAAAAGTTCACTTCGATGTTAGTGCACTGGAAAGCTTTTGATTTTTACTTTTCTTGTGATGAAACAAAAATACTTGTGAATTCATTTTGAGAGCGGAAGTTAGCATTTTTAATCACACCAATGTTTGTGACATGTTGCCTGCACTCCAGACACAGGAAATAAATTTAAGTAGAGATTTCCTGTCTTCTTTGGCTTTGTGCCTGCATAAACTGTAGGAGTGTATGCCGAAAACCAGTCATTGTGACATCACAAACAAATGTATTGCTCACCATCGGGTAGCTAAAAGCACCAGGAGATTTCTCATAGGCCAGCCTGGATGTTGAGCCAAGGTACATGGATCATAGACGCCCACAGTTACCTAGACAAACCAAACAAAGTCTATAATAACCAAACTGGGTGCATGTGTGCATGTGAATGAGAGAGAAAACAAGAGAGAATCAGTTAACAGATACAGCTGTGTGATCTACCTCATCTGTCCAGGTATAAGAATATTTATAAAGCATTATTTTTTTAATTTTATATACTGATTATAATCCCCGCAGGGAAATTAGTAGCACACTCTAGTTAGTTCAAATCAAATCATGCATATATATGTGTGTACAGGCCCTGAACACAAACACACACATGGGGCCTGTACGCATGCAGAAGAGGTAGAGTGGCGGGCAGCTCCTTTATTGGTGCACCCCAAATGAGCAACTTGTAAGGGGGATGGCACCTTGCTCAAGGGCGCCTCAGCAGTGCTCTGGAGGTGAGCTGACACCTCCCACTATCAGCTCATCTCTGGGTGTTCTTTTTTTTGGGCGGGAGCGGGAATCGAACCGCTGATCTTTGAAACATTGGGCGACGCGCTGTACCACTGAGCCACTGCCGCCCCTTAATACAGAAAAGTCTAATGGGATGGGAGGGATGAGCCATAAAAAGTACTTTATATGCAACTATCGTACAGTATGACTGCATTATTTCTGTTTGTATGAAGATGGAAAATATTGACTGAAACCCTTGAAACCTAAGTCGTACCTTGTTAGTACCAGTAAAGAAAACGTCCCAGTCCTCTAGTGGTGCCATCTGAACAGTGTCATCTGTGTACTTCATTAAGAAGTACGGAACTGCAGTGGTCTGCCTTTTGATGCACAGATTATCATAGGCCTGCTGCAAGGCTGCAATCTGACAAAGAAATTAACAGATTACAATAGTAGTTACAAAACTGTATTGTACATTAAGAATGTCTATCAAATATAAGAAGCTTTAAAAGGAGCGACAGTTAGTTAAAACAATGTGTTTGTTTCTAATCCTTATGCTGAACTTTAAACCTTTATACCTTATGTGTTAATATCATAAATGGATAAGATGGCCCTTTTGACGAATCGCTAGTTGCCTTATTTAGCTGTATGATTGCAAACAAATTAATTCCAATGACAAGAGTTCAGTCTTTGACAACATTATAGTGGAATTCTGGCCTGTATGCATTTGCAAAACTGCTTCAGTGTAACCTTAATAGAAGGTTTGTGAACATCAATTTTTCTTCTCTAATTTTTACATCATCTCAGCGATGTTTAGTTTATGACACTGCACTCCAGAAATTTTTTTCCTTTCATTTTGACTCCTACAGCAAATGATTTATTCTTATACTTGGATGAATCATTTATCAGCTGGTAACTCTTATCGTTGAGGACTTTTTGATTGTTGAAAACAAAATTAATACTTCATTAAATTATGCCAATTTTCACTGGCCCTGGAGCAATCATTTCCACCACATTACACTGTCACATCCTATTGCTTTTGGGAAAAAATTTTGACTACAGGCTTGCCTGTGATCTAATTAAGTGATTATCTGATCAAACAGGGCTGGCAGTCAACATGACCCAGTCCTGCTGGAATCGGTTTATATTTGATTTATGGTATATTTAATTTCAAAAGAGAATCCAAACTTTTTTTTTGTTTTGTGTTATAAATTATTTGGAGATTAGACAAAATTTAGTATAAGATAAGCAATGTGTAAAATAATTGTAGTGGATATTTACAATACATTACAATACTGTATGTTAGGTATTGTTTTATTGTATACCTCTATTTTTTTTTTTTGGTGCAAGTAGTACTGAACATATAAGTCTGAAATGGCGGATGACGACTGTATATAAATTTGTTAGTTAACGATTGCAGATTTATATGCTAAAGAAAATGAAACACTGCACTGAATCAATACAATTCATCACTCATTGAGTCGGTGCCTTTGACAGTAACAAAACTTAATAAAAAACATACAACCTCTCATACTGTATCTACTCATTTGTATAAATTGCGAGGCAACATCAAGCAGATTCTTTGTCATATACTTTCAGAATAAAAAATGCTTAAAATTGCTTATAACTTAGACAATGAATAAAATGTTGGTATAATTTGCAAATTACAACCAACATGAAATCTATAAGAAAGGTCTCCCATATTGTTCCCTCACAGTGGAAAACTAAGTCTCTTTCCAGAATATTGTGACAGTTACTGATATTTTAGAAATTATCTCCAAAATAAAGGTGAAATACTGCTGAAAATGTTGGTTGCTGTGACAAAATACCTTGAAACCTAAAATAGAAAACAGATATGTACCATTTTCTCATACCTGAAATATTAGCTCAACTCTTGATTTGTCAACTTGGTAAGTGACTTCTTGTTGCAATTCTACTGTTAGTGTTATAAAAGAAGAGGTGAACATTTGAAGGGTGGAATGTCGTTTTGCAGGTGGCATCTACATTATGAATTATAAAAGACTTACATAACACCAAGTGGTGGCCTGCAGATGGTGCCGCAGTGTTCATGAGTCATTGTGACTTAATGTCAGCACAAAGGAAATAGGAAAGATTTTTACATGTTGGCCCAGCATATTTATTGAGGAAAATAATTGAAAAACAAAAATTACGGTAAACAGCACACATTAGGATATAAGTAGAATAGGTTAAGAGCGTCATCACTTTAGGAATATATACATTTTGTGTTGATTCAAGACCTTTATGACATGGTGACATAGAGTCTGCGTAAGCCTTACATTCTGAGACTGGAAATGCAAGTCATGTATATGAAGTGATGGTGGAAAGCATCTGGATTAGTGAAGCTGACATTTTTATATTGTTTAGTTAACTGAAAACCTGGAAATTGTGTTCATGTTTATTTCTTTATTTAAATTAAAGATGACTGTTTTAAAGGACATCACAGAGAACCTACGCACACGGTATGAAAGAAAAACCTTGTGTAATTGCAAGACTCCAGATTTAGAAAAGAGAAAGTAATTCAAAAGAGTACTGTTAAATACCAAATTCCTATAGTTTGAAAATAATATTAAAAACCCAACCTGTTTTTCTGAGAAGACCTGATCTAGGGTCGAAGGCGGCTGAACAATCTTAATTCCCTCAGAGAAACATAGAGCAGGGAAGCAAAACCAGTAGTAGAAATGGTACTTTTTCAAATCCTGGAAAAAAGGTTGGACAGAAAATTAAAAATATATACAGTAAAAAATTGTCACATACAGTGAATAATACACAGAACTAGCATGATTACAAACAGTTCATACGCACACCAAAGGTCAGAAGAATGAATCTGGAGAGAATGGACGGGTCCTTCAGTGCCATCCCAGAACAAATAGCGTTCCATATCTGCAAAACAACAGAGATTCACCATTGGTTCATTGACCTGACAGTTTGATACAGATGTCTGTAGGGTTAAGTGTGTATGGGTCACAGAAAATCCCCATGTGATCTTTTACCTCCTTCGTCTCTTTCTCCAAAAGAGCCTTTTTATCGATGGTCTTGAAAGCATCCAGTGTATTGGTGTTATACAATGTTCCAATAGCTGGACAGCAATGTGCTGGTGTCGGACTGTCCCTGACAGAAAAACACATCACAATTTTGTATCAACTGCATTAACACAAAGTGTATATTGTAATTTTACATATGTGCAATGTGCCATAATTTGTACAGGATTAAAGGAATGTTTCAGTTCAAAATTTGTGTCACAATTTTTAAAGAAAGCCCTTCATTAAATGTTTCATAGTTTCCAAAAATACTACGTATATACCAGTGTATCTTGACTTCTGCACGTTTTGACAAGATTTTAATAAGTGCTACAGTGACTTTGACAATTACAAAATGTAGCCTTTTTAACCAAATAAGTTTAATTCCATTCATTCATTTGCATATAGAAAAATCCAACAGTACTTTCTTCATTATTTATTTCAGTGAACTGTGGAAACTAACGCACAAAACAGCAGCCATGTCCCATCAGACTTACACTTCAAATGCACTGAACTCCAATGTAAGGCGAGTGGGCAAGCCAAATGGGTCACCTACAAGACAGAAGTGTGAATCAAGTGATAACAAGTTTCGAAAACTACCATTTTAAACATACTGATCTGGATCAAGCTGTTTTCATGTGTATTACACTGCTAAATAAATACAGTACCTGAATTGCATGCTACCCCACAGTAATTACACAGTAAGTCTTAACGAGTCACTGAAAACAAACAAAAAAGTTACATTTTCCCTTTACCATCTCATCTTACAACTAACCATTGTAGTAATGTCCTTTGATAGACTTGGGGCTTTCATCCAATCTGTACTCATTGAGTTTCCTCTGAGTAAGCTGGTGCCAGAAACCTGCCTCCAAAGCACTGCTGAAGGGAGCAAACTTCATCTTGAATTCTGTAGTGGGTAATGTTTCTTCACAGGTGTCTGATGCCATTACAACTTCATGAACAGGGTGCACGGGCTGCACAAATTATAAAATCTGTAATGTTCAAGAAATGCATATTACAAAACAGTTGCAGTCTCTATGATCTGTAATAGTTTAGATACCCACTTCTGTGATTATTAGCTGCTATGGTTTTCAAAAGTGCAAGAGTAATACTTTAATACACTTTCAATATCATGTATTTACAAAGGTACACTATCTACATCTGATAGGTCAAAGTAAAACAGATCAAACATCTTTTCAATCCATTTACCTTGTATGTTACAGTAATGTGTTGGTACTCTGTGAAGTTTGTCTGTAGTTACACTGAAACTGTGTAGATAGAAAAAATAAAGATCACATTAAACGTGCCTATGACATTTTCTCCTTTATGTTATAGCAATTAAAAGAGGTTAAAATGTAATAATTTCGGATATTGAGAGCCTAATTATCTAGGAGGCAAATTGAAATGGAGATTCGCCCAAATAAAAAAAATATATTAATACACTTCCCACCACTCAGTTGTTTGGGGAAACATGGAACAAACAACAGATGTATAAATCAGTGCAATGCATCAAATTGCAAAGTCACTTGGTAAAATCTGAAACTGCTGATGTTAATATTTTCTATACCTTTTGAGCATATTCATCTGTTAATATGAAGCAGAAATACAACCAGCCTAATTCCACTTCCCACTTATTTCATGGGAGCAGAAATGCTCCACCCAGACACTCGACCATAAACTCTCAATAACACACGTAGTATTTCTGTTCAATTGAGGCTAACGCTGAAATTCCACGTTGTTGTTTCTGGGAACATCTCGTGACTTAACACAGACAGTGAAGACAAAAGCCGACCATTCCAACGCATTCGGCGTTGTTGACCAATTCCAATGGCAATTCGATTTCTATTATCACTTTAACCCAGATGAATTGGAGTAAAGTTAAACGAGTAGACACACGTTGATAATTCATAATATCAAGCTGAGCTTCATGGACTCACCGGTGACTCCTTACTTCCTGGTCGGACGATCATGTGACCGTGGGACAAAACGCAGTGCTGGGTGGGTGCGTAGCCTGATAGCTAGCGAAAGTGTTTCAGCGCTCTATGGTACATTTATGATGGAGTAAACTATAAAGAACCAAAATATAACAAAGAAAACACAAACGACGAGGCACGACAGAACTGACAAAAACGAATACGCGCTGTTTCTCTTCATATCGGATTGAACAGCGATATAGTTACAGCTGTTATGTACGCACGTCACCCGGAAGTAGTATTACTTTTCGTTAACTGTGTTAAAATCTGCGCTGCATTTAAATTGGTTGAATGAAAATGGAAAAAAAAAACAGGCAGAAATTTGCGAACATCAGAAAAGTAGTTTCCATTTGAGTCGTCCGGGTTGGGGTTAGTGTTGGAATCCTGATAGGTCTGTCGCTCATTTACATACCAAACTATGCTGTGACGACAAATCAAGGGCCGCCCCATGTCGTTTCAAGGAAAAACAACGCATTGATCTGCAAATACTGTATAATTTAGTTCTGCCATTAGGATTAGCCATACTCCTCTGTGAGAATGACAATAAAAATAAAGTTGGAGGGAGTATGAAGAAGTCAAAAATAAAGCTATAAATACAATCAATCAGTCAATCAAGTTTTATTTATAAAGCGCTTAATCATGGCAACAGACAGTTCAAATCGCTTTAACAGATCGAAAAACCCAACTGAACCCTCCAGAGCAAGGGTAAGCGACAGCAGAGGGGGAAAACTCAGTGAGGAAGAAACTCCGGGCAGGACCCAGACTCTTTTGGGCAGCCATTCACTTTGACCGTTTGGGTGGAAAAAGAAATAAAATGAAGATAAGGGCAGGGTAAGAGAAAGATAAATACACACACAGAGAGAGAGTGGCAGATAAGTCAGATAAGAGTCAGTGTCTTTATGGCTAAGGTTAGGCAATTTGATACAGGCACAGAGGTGGGGATGGGAAAGTCATGCTGCATTCACCGACTCCTGGGTTGTTGTCTTCAATACATGTTCCCCATCATGTGGTTGGTAAGTCCAGAGCACAGTTAAAGCTGCATGAAAGACTGTATCGTGGCACAGAGGAAGAAAGGAAGCAGGACCCCAGCCGATGGTTAGATGAGGGGTGATACTGGTGGGATGGGAGGAGCAGGTTCACAGCAGATGGGTGGATGAGGGTTGAACCTGAGAAAACCTGTGAGGACATAGAGCACAGAGACTCCAGGTAAGAAGTTGAGTTAACAGGGTGTGATTGGAAACTAGGAGAGAAAGGTCAGAGGGGAGGAGGAGTAACAGAGGGGGTAAGAGATAAGAAGGAATTGAGAGGAGCTCAGTGTGTCTTGATGTTGAGTCTCCAGCAGAGTAGGACTACAGTGCCCCCTTGCGCATTCGTGCATCAAAGCTCGTGACTTCAGCTAATCACAGATTTTTGGAAAGCAGTCATGTGATACCGTACGCACATTCTATTGGCTGACGGCATCCAGAACTGCACTCAGTACCGTGAGTCTCAGACTTAGGTGAGACACAAAAGTGCTTTAAAAAGTCAATGAGAGTGTGGGAAAAGGTAATGCAGATACAAGGTGGTTTAATATCAGTATGGGGAGGGTCATAAACATTTGAATTACTATGAATAATAAGATAAATAGTTTGTTGCTCTATCGCGGAACTCATTAATCGCGTGTGGTTCCTGCAACGCACTGTATAAGATAAAGTATTTAGCAGCCTGAGGCGCCTTTAAAAATTGTAAAATTTATGGAAAAGAAATGTTTTAAGTCTAGTCTTAAATAATGAGAGGGTGTCTGCCTCCCGAACTGAGGTAGGGAGGTGGTTCCACAACAGGGAGGCTTGTTAGCTAAAGGCTCTACCCCCTGTCCTATTTTTGTAGATTCTAGGAACCACTAGGAGGCCAGTATGTTGAGAGCGTAATGCTCTAGATGGATTATATGGAACTAAAAGTTCCTTCAGATAGGTCGGTGCCTGGCCATGAAGGGCTTTGTAGGTGAGGAGGAGTCTTTTTTAAACTTTTTTTTTCTTCTTTTTTTTCTTTTTTTTTTTAACGTAATGAAGACCCTAGAGCAACTGGTCCTGGAGCTCATGCGTCCACAGGTGCAGGGTGCTATGGACCCTCTCCAGTTCGCCTATCAGGCCAAGGTTGGGGTTGACGACGCTGTCTTGTACCTCCTCCACCGCATACTCTCCTACTTGGACGCCGGGGGCTGTGCCGTCAGAGTGCTCTTCTTTGACTTTTCAAGTGCCTTCAACACCATCCAGCCCCGGCTCCTGCAGGATAAACTGACCTCCATGGCTGTGGACCCCTACCTCGTGAGCTGGATTACAGACTACCTAACAGACAGACCCCAGTACATCCGTATGGGGGACTGTTTGTCTTCTATGGTGACCAGCAGCACGGGGGCGCCACAGGAGACCGTTCTGTCCCCCATTCTCTTCACCCTCTACACATCAGACTTCAAGCACAACTCGGATACATGCCACATACAGAAGTACTCCGATGACACCGCGATAGTGGCATGTATCCAGGAGGGTGATGAGGGGGGGATACAGGGCATTGGTGGCTGACTTCGTAGAGTGGTGCCAACAGAACCAGCTCCAGCTCAACGTCTCCAAGACAAAGGAGATGGTGCTGGATTTCCGGCGGGCACCTCCCTCTCCACAGCCAGTGATCATCAAGAGCAGTGAGGTGGAGGTGGTAGAAAACTATAAGTATCTGGGACTGCAGCTAGACAGCAGACTGGACTGGTCACTCAACTCGAACTGTGTGTACAAGAAGGGATAGAGCAGGATGTACTTCCTGAGGAGGCTGGCCTCCTTCAACATCTGTCCTAAGCTCATTCTCATGTTCTATCAGTCCGTAGTCTCCAGTGTGCTGTCATACGCCATTGTGTGTTGGGGTGGGGGGGCCAGGAAAAGAGATATGGACCGTCTGAACAGACTCATCCGCAGAGCGGTCTCAGTGGTTGGGCTGAGCCTGGACTCTGTGGATACGCTTCTGGAGAGCAGGACCATGTCTAAAGTTAAGGCTATCATGAACAACACCAGCCACCCCCTACACACCACCTTCTCCCAGCAGAGAAGCACCTTCAGCGGCAGACTGCTGTCACACAGCGCCTCCACAGAGAGGCTGAGGTCCTCCTTCGTGCCCCGTGCCATCAGGGGGTACAATGACTCTCTCAGGAGGAGCGGGGGGGATGTGGTGTTTACACTGTTTATTTATTTATTTATTTTATACTGTTTATATTTTAATTTTATACTGTTTATATTTTAATTTAATACTGTTATATTTTTTAAATTTTATACTGTTTATTTTTTAATTTTATAGTGTTTATATTTTAGTTATAGTTTAGTATATAAGTCCTGTTAGTGCTGCATGTGTCTGTTAGTGTAGTGTATGTCTTGCGGTATGTCCTGTGATGTCAGTGTTTCTTTTTCTCCTGGTGTTTATTCAGTATTATTCGATATGTAATGCCTGAGCAGTGGATATATACAATTTCCTCTGGGATTAATAAAGTATCTATCTATCTTTTAAAATCTATCCTAGCTTCCATAGGGAGCCAGTGCTTAATCAGAGAAGCCGACACAGGAGAAATATGGTATCTGGTACTGGTCCTGGTCAGAACACGGCCAGCAGCATTCTGGATTCGTTGCAGTGTCTTCAGTGACTTTTTGAGGCAGCCTGAAAAAGGTGAGTTACAGTAATCTAGTCTAGAAGTGATGAACGCATGGATTAATTTCTCAGCATCATTCCATTTTAAAATATGCCTGATTTTAGCAGTGTTTCAGAGATGCCAACCGTTTTGTCCAGTCGTTTCAACAGAATATTGTGGTCAACTGTATCAATAGCTGCGCTAAGGTCCGAGAGAACCAGTACAGAAACAAGTCATCTGTCTGAAGCAAGTGCTTCAGACAGTGCTTCAAGTGCTTCAGTGCTGAACAAGTGCTATTTCCGTACTATGATGTTCGATAAAACCTGACTGGAAATTCTCAAATAAATTGTTGGATTTAAGGAAATCACATAGCTGATTAGCGACTATTTTCTCCAAGATCTTAGATAAGAATATGACATTTGATATGGATCGATAATTATTTAGAACAGCAGGGTTAGGTTTTTTGAGAAGGGGCTTGAGCTACTTTAAAAGAACGTGGTACGTATTCTGTTGATAATGACAGGTTAATTATATGAAGGAAGTGGCTGCTAAGTAAAGGTAGGGCTTCTTTGATTAATTTTGATGGAATTGGATCTAACAAACAGGACAATGGTTTAGCTGAGGAGACTATTTTGGTCAGCTGACTGATCTGTATTGGAGAAAAGACATCCATAGAACCAAAAGGTTCAAGAGTCAGACATGTGTTTTCTGGAGAGTAGAGTATAACTTAATTTATCCATTAAGGAGGTTCCGTCAGGGAAATTAATTTCTCCATCACACACAGCACAGTAAGTACTCAAAACACAGAGAAAACAACACAGAAAGCCCCAGCACATAGAAAGTAGTACAACACCAAATAGAAAGAGTAATAAATAACCCATCAAGAATATACAAATAGAAAATCACAAATAGGCATGGGCCTGGTTAAGTATGGGTATAGTTAAATCTCACAGTGTTTGTATCGTTTTTGCTGTATTGTCTGTGTCATCCCTTAGCTCTCGTGTGGACTTTCTTTTTCGTCTTCATCTCCCCCAGAGAGGAGTTGAGCAGTTTAAAGGCACTAGTCTTTGTTCTCTCTCATTTTCCTCGTTCATCAACTCTTCAAAGTATTCTTTCCATCTTCCCATCACACTACTGGCACCTGTCAATAGACTTCCATCCCTATCCTTAATCACCCTAACCTGCTGCTTGTCCTTCACATCTCTGTCTCTCTGTCTTGCCAACCTGTATAGATCAGTCTCTCCCTCCTTACTGTCCAACCTAGCAGACAAGTCATCATAAGCCCCTTGTTTGGCCTTTGCTACCACTACTTTCACCGTATGCTGCATCTACCTGTACTCTTGTTTACTCCCCTCAGTCCTCTCAGTGTCCCACTTCTTCTTAGCTAACTCTTTTCTCTGTATACTCTCCTGTACCTCCTCATTCCATCACCAAGTCTCCTTATCTATTTTCCTGCCAGATGACACACCAAGTACTCTCCTACCTGTCTCCCTGATCACATTAGCTGTAGTTGTCCAGTCATCTGAAAGCACCCCCTTTTCACCCAGAGCCTGTCTTAACTCCTTCCTAAAAGTTATGCAACGCTCTTCCTTTTTCAGCTTCCACCATTTATTCTTCTGCTCTACCTTTTCCCTCTTCATCTTCCTCACCACCAGAGTCATCCTAAACACCACCATCCTATGCTGTCTCGCCTACCACTACTTTGCAGTCAGTGATCTCTTTCAGATTACACTGTCTGCACAAGATGTAGTCTACCTCTGTGCTCCTACCTCCACTCTTATAGGTCACCCTATGTTCCTGCCTTTTCTGGAAGAAAGTATTCACTTTAGCCGTTTCCATCCTTCCAAAGTCAACGACCATCTGTCCTTCCGCATTCCTCTCCTGGATTCCAAACCTGCCCATCACCTCCTCATCACCTCTGTTTCCTTGCACCAACATGTCCATTGAAGTCTGCACCATTGACAACTTGACAACTCTCTAACCTCTAGGTATGCTCTGCATCATTTCATCAAAGTCCAACCAGAATTTCTCCTTATCCTACAGGTCACATCTGACTTGGGGAGCATACCCACTTGTTGCGACTGACAAAAGAATGAATGACATAACAGCCGCCGTAGGCTAAACACGGGAGTTACCTGGTGAAGCGCTATCCAATTAATTGCATATGACCTCTCTATTTCACCAATAATCCTTATTTATTATACAATGCACCACATTGTTACTTAGAGTCATTCTGAGTGCCCATAAAACAAAGACAATAATACCGATAATCAGTATGCAAATGCAAGTATAAACATAAACGTAATCGTAAGCATAACGTAATGTAAAACGTAAAATGTTCAACATTTTTGAAAGTAGTTTCACTCCAATGTTCACCCCACGTTGTAACCAACAAAACCAAACGTGAAAACAGGTGAGTGGCATTAATTATCAACTTCAAAGTGGCACACCCAGTGCCACTCCTCCCATCACCAGCCAATACCCACACATACACCATCAGACACATACACATCAGTTCAACCCTCATGTATGGCTCCTACACCACTTACAATATTGAACATAACACCTTTGATTTTCTATCAGTATCAGATGGACTTAGGGATCAATATTTGACAACCGTCTGTAACAATATAGCAATTACAGTATTTTCTGCACTATAAGGCGCACTGGATTATAAAGCACACCTTTAATGAATTGTTTATTTTATATTTATTTCATATATAAGGCGCACTGGATTATAAGGCGTATATAATAAAATATATTAAAATAGATTTTAAAAACTAGTGGCTGTAGTTGCACTATCCGTCCAATAGCTAGAGCATTCGTGACTCTGAGTACCTTTAGGCAGCTGTGAATGGCCCTATTGTTATTTCAATGAGCCATTCTGAGCCTCATCAAGGAAACCTGATCACTTGATTACTTTGCCATCTTAGGCCCCGTCCACACGATGACGGATTTTTTAAAAACGCAACTTTTTTGTTGCGTTTACGCCTTCCGTCCACACGACAACCCAGATATCCGGAACGACAACGCAACTTTTTAAAAACGCTGGCTGAGGTGGATTTATTTAAAAACGCTGGGTGTGGGTGTGGGTGTTGCCGTGTGGACGGTGTATCTGCGACTTTTTAAAAACGCCGACGTCTTGCCTGCGACGAAAACCGCTGTGACGTCATATTTATGGGCCCGTGTGTTGTAACGACAAAACACGGAGGAGTCTTATTGGATAAAATTTGACTCAATACTGCCACCACATGGTTTGGCATGCTTATAGCCGTCTTCGAAAACGCACTGGTGCGTTTATGTGTGGACGGAGATTACTTTAAAAACGCTGTCGTGTGGACACGGATCGTTTTCAATGCGTTTTTAAAAAGTTACGTTTTTAAAAAAATCCGTCATCGTGTGGACAGGGCCTTAGAAAGAAGTCAGCACGCATATTAAAAAACCTGACCTTAAAAACTGGTTAAATTCATTACGAGTCCACTCAATTTCGAACAGGGCGGATTATTTCCTGATCTGAACTTTGAAGCAGCGACGTTCGTCTTTGTTTATTAAATATTGTTTCGATTGATCGGTAGTCCAGTCGGAGGTGAGGTGCAGCTATTTGCTGCCTAAACAATTTTTAAACTAGTTTTTAATGTCAGACTGCTAATTTACTGGCAAATGCGACGCTGTTTTACTACTAGAACTGACTTTAACGTCGGTGTCTCACCGCTGTGAATCTCACCGCACGTCGCTGCAGACAGAATACACAAACCTAAATGGCCTCTCTCCCTCCCCCCCAAAGCTATCAACTACATTTGCAAATCAGTGCAGCACACCAGGTACCGTTGTCTAGCAGTGACTCTGCTCTTGATATTTCAGAAAAGGCTGGAAGTTCAGCTTTGAGGGTCTTTCATTCGCCTTTATGCCAGTTTCTCTGTGTGTTTCCGCAAACTAATAGAATTGACCGTCACTAGAATCCAGTACTGACACTCGACAATAGCATTTTCTAGACCAATTAACTTTAAAGTGGGTTATTTCCGGTGCCACAGTAGTTGGGAAATACTGAGATCAGTCAGTCGGTCAAACTTTAATAATAAAATTGTTGAAAATTCCCAATGTTTTGCTACGTTGTCCTAGCCGGTCACCGGTGTTCTCCTCAGCAGGCTGCTCTGCCGTCAAACAGCAGGAGTGAGAGTCGGCACTTCGGCGACGCCCCTTGACTACCGTTGTTAGGGGGCGTAGTACGGCATGAATACTGTCTGAGGGTGCCCCTGGTGACATAGTGCAGCATGACTGCTGGCTTTTTTTCAACGATCTTGTTTTTAACCAATACTAATATTGATATTAATTCATATACAAGGCGCATCGGATTATAAAGCGCACTACGGGATTACGAGAATATTAAAGGCTTTTAGGTGCGCCTTACAGTGCGGAAAATACTGTAAACTTTCTTACTTTCCTCTTGCACTTTCATCCTCTCTCTTTACTTCTACTGCATCTCATGTTCTGTAAAATCAAGGCCAGCATTGACATAATCCAAAGACCAATTTAATAAGAAAGATGATCTTCACATAGTCGTCTATGGGGTTGTCAATGTTAATGCAGTTGGAGAGAACACGTTCTCTCCTGAATTAATGCCAAATGTGTGAGCTCTTAATATTACTTCATACCAGCCTAATCTATAATGACAAGAAACAAGATAAATAAAATTTATGTGAGATAGCAAAATAGCCTTTAGTCAGCCTGAACATACATTAATGTTAGCTTCGAAACTAGCAAGTAGCATATATTAGTTGTTGCCTACACTGACTATCTTTCATTTTCATACATATTACTCTAACATCAACACACTGCCACAAATTCATTCCTCTCAACTTTTGTCATCTTAACAATGTAGACCAGTATATTGTTGCAAATTCATATTAAAGGATGCAGATGAACACTGACTGTAATGATGCTTTATTATTATTGTTGAACCAGTTATAAATGTTAGATGTTATGTTCACACTTGCCAGAAAAAACAAACACACCAGGTCATGGTGGCTACATCATTAATAAAACTTAACACTGTTCCAGCTACACAAACATAAAAACACACATGTTGTCACTTAAAACATTAACATACATCACTAAAACATCACCAACGCCAACATTACCTTGAACATTATTAGTCCTTTGGGCCTTTGCTTTCCTAACATCAGAACTGTCACCAGTCAAAATGACCACTCCTTGTATTTTGCGCCACTAAAATACAGCATCTGAAGTCCTGCATTAAAACATAATCGTATTATTGTACTTGCTAGTAGGGACCTATGTCAAAAAGATTGAGAACCTTTACTTATCTAATGACAAAATAAAATGAAATACATCATAATGGCATGAGGTCAGGGAGAACAGTGGTGCAATAGGTAGCACTGCTGCCTCACTACAAGGAGGTTCCAGGATTGATTCCTTTCTGTTTAACAATCAGTCAAACTTTATTTATAAATCGCTTTTCATACCCCCCCTCTTCCCCAACGCACACACACACACACTTACACGCACGCACGCACGCACTCACACACACACACTCTCTCTCTCTCTCTCTCTCTCTCTCTCTCTCTCTCTCTTTGTCTGCATGGGTTCTTTCCGGGTCCCCCAGCTTTCTCCCATCTTCAAAAGCATGCAGCTAAGGTGAAGTGGTTGCAGGGTTGAGTGTGTATTTGTCTTTTGTGGGACCCTGCAATAAACTGGCATCTTGTTCAAGATGTACCCCACCTCTTGCTCGTAGCAAGCTAGGATATGCTCCAGCAGACTTGTGACCTGCATGGCGGTTACAATCGTTTTGTCTACAAGACAATGAATGCATGATGGATGAACTACTGTATATGAAAAAATTCACACAACCAATCTGGTAGAAATTCCAGGTTTTCTACCAGAGATAGCAGGAACTAAATAGACAAGGCAGGAATGATAACTTCTTGTAAAATGCACCTGGAGTAAAAATCTATTCTCACAGAAATGCAATTTCAGCAACATGAAACCATTAAGTTGCCACATGCTGAGAGCATTGTCAAAGTAGAATTGTATTCACAGAAATAAGGTTTGGTCAAAATGTTGCCTGTTGTTTTGTCTACAAGAAGATCATGATGGGTTTGATTTATGAAAAAAAAAGATAACATAGGTAAGGTAATTGTTTTCTCTGAATGCCAGCCTCCATTTTGTTTAGAGATGTGCTGTCAAGATGTGACCATAATCACACACGTGGTTCCTCTGCTCCACCATCATCACCAATTCCAGGCCCTCTTCCACCATTTGATTTGTGTATTTTGGCAGAGCAAACAAAAAGTTCTTGCTCTCTCTCTCTCTCTCTCTCTCTCTCTCTCTCTCTCTTGCTTTCTTTCTTTTTCACCTTTGCTGCACTGACAAGCACAAATAATCACATTCACATTAATCACATTCACATTAAATGAATTTATTTATTAGTTTGTGACATGGGTATCATAATGCATTTTGGCATCTAAAAAATAGCACCATGTAGAGCAGCACTAGTGTGTGGGCCTGACTGTAAACTTTCTCATCTTCTTCATGCATTCTCTCCTTTCTGTCTACTTGTTGCATCTATTTTTCTGTCACTCAAAAGCCAATGTTAACTTAATCCAAAGTGTAATTTACTTAAAGGGGCGATATAGTGTTAACATGAGGTTGTGTTCATGCAGACAGCAAGTAACATGATTTGACTGCACTTCCACCTGAAAATAATGCCAAGTATCCATCCATGTATGAAAAAAAGATATACAAGTGAGTGAAGGTGCTCTAAAGATTACCCCATAATAGTCTAATTCTTTCATGAGAAGACACATGAAGTGCATTAGTCAAATCAGATTTAAGTGACATAGCAAATAGCTGTCAGCTTGAACCAACATTAATGTTAGCTTGCTAATGAGCAAAGAGCATAAGCTAGTTACTAGCCAAACTGACTAATACTAACATGCAACCAACATCATCAACTTCCTGTAATGCCGTTCTTGTTAACTGTAAATGCGATGATGAGCTCACAAGTTACCATCGGACAACACCTGTAGCCCAATTCTCTGGTTGTCAACAGGTGACACAGATGACACTCTGTCATAATGGTTACATTACATATACATCTCGATAGAAAAACACATGCCACACTTAAAATGCTAATAAGATCATGAAACCATAATGTTTAACTTGACCATTGAGAGTCCGGGCTTTTGCATTCTCCCATCAATCCGAGTAAGTAAAGCACAAGCCAGTATTTTATATTTCTACTGAATGATGTCTGGGTGACTGTTGTCTGACAGGGTGGTGATGTGTGTTTTTAAAGTATCCAAACATATCTCTGCTTTAGCATTTAGTAAAAACATAGTACTGTATTAGTATTATTTAGAAATCAAAACTGCCCTCTTTCGCGTGTGAATGTGCATGAGTGTGCAAATATATATTTTACTTGTGTGTGTGTGTGCGTGTGTGTGTGTGTGTGTGTGTGTGTGTGTGTGTGTGTGACAGGGGGGGGGGGTTTAAACTTTAACTTTAAAAGCTGTCTTATAGTCATTAGCATTAAATAAACTGAATAAATAAAACATCCCTTTGGCTTGTCTCGTTAAGAGTCATCACAGCATGACATTCTTTTTCCATTTTAGATGAACGTTCATATTTGTTTGGCAAAGTTGTTTTTTAATGCCAGATGCATTTATCTGGGCTTGGGGCTGGCCTACAACTGACACTGGCTTGTGCCTCCATAAGGCTGCCAAGGTTGAACCCAAGGAAGCATAATACACACTCAATAAACATTTAAAAAGTTTGCCCATGCATGAATCTTTAAGCCACGGAATTGATGGAGGGGATGTCATCCTCTTCCTCATTTGTAATAACAGCAGCATTCTGTGATTTTGTTGTCTTTACTATCCGCCTGTCACAAAGGAATGTTCAAAATATTTTTGAAGACTCGTTTAAAGTTACCATTGCAGAGTGGGTATATAAAAGGGTTGAGAGTGGAGTTCATGTAACCCAGCCATATAGTAAACATATGAAGGTCATGATGCACACACTCTTTGCAGAATGCCATGACCATGAAGACTATGAAATATGGTATCCAACACAGCAGGAAAGCAGCGATAATGAACCCCAGCTGCTTGGCTGCCTTGTGCTCCTTGTGGATCCTCAGGCTTTGGATGCGATGGCGCGACTGGTCAATAAATTTTTGCCATGTCTCTCTAAGGGTCGCTGCATTATCAAAGTCCAGTTTGGCATTTTCAACCTCTTCCTCAATCCAGGGCAGAGCAAGACTGAGGTTGTAGTTGTTGTAGAGTACAGGGGCATATCTCTCCATATTTGACACCTGACTAACATCACAAACATCACACACTGAGTTTGGCACTGTGACGTGACATTCATTTAAGGTTGCCTGAAGTTTGCTTTCATTATTCCCCTCAGAACAGTTGACATTCTGTGGCTGTTCCTCAGGAGACAAGGAGCACCTTTTCGTCTTACATGGCAGTCTGAACCGTTCAGTCATTATGGGGAGGAATGATTTCTTCTGACACTTGACACCAATTTTTCTGTGAGATCTGAATGAAGCAGTTTTAGTTTTGTTGGTGTCCTCGAGGGAATAAGTCTGCTCTAAAGTATGCTGATCCAACAAGGACTGTTTTTTAGAGAGTTTCAGTGTGACCTCACATTCCCTTTTGGTTGATTTGGAGTTACTTTTCAAAGGTATTTCAGCATTTTGTTCATTGTCATTTTCTCCAAAGGAATCTATTGCGTGAATGATTCTCTCTCTGTCTCTTAAATGTTGCCTTACTGCCATGTAGATGTGTGTGTAAAACCACAGCATCAAAAGTGAAGGTACATAGAAGTTAAAGATGGCTGTAATGACTTTAAACCATGTAACAAAGCGAAAATCTGTGTCGCACTTATTCTCCTCCTCTGGCTTTAGGTCAACATGTGTAAAAGCCCTCCATCCTAAAATTGGTATAATCCACATCATTGAAAGCAGCCAGGCTCCAGAAATTGTCACGCTGGCTTTTCCCCTAGTTCGATATTTCAGGTACTTTAATGGTTGTCTGACAGAACGGTACCTATCCAAACATAAGATAAACAAGCTGAAAATTGATGCGGTGCTCGCCACATAGTCCATAATAAGCCAAAATTGGCAGACAGCCCGTCCAAGCTTCCATTCATTTTCTAACAAATAAACAAGATTCAGAGGCATGACTGTCGTCCCCACAATGAGATCCGCCACAGACAGGCTGACGATGTAGAGGTTGCCAACAGTATGAAGGCTCTTCTCTTTCTTTACTGCGTAGAGTACCAATAGGTTCATCATGACTGTGAGGAGGGAAAGAAGTCCTAAGAAGACCCCCAGCAGGGCATTGTGAAGGAGTTCGTGGAGGGTCAGGGTGTAATTGCTCCTCAGTGAGTAACCATTGAAGACAGTCCAGTTACTGTTACTGTCAGATGTGTTGGTGCTGAGGTGAGGAGGGTCTGTGGGAGGAGAGATGCAAGAGTCCATAATGGAAGTTAGATGGTCACATCTATAGAAGTCCCATCATGGAAAGTCACAGGCCAATCTAAACTTGACTTGGAGAATTTCGTAGCTGTTACACTGTGCTAATCAATTTATGACAAATCCAAACTGCTGACACCTGGAAAATAAAAGAAAGACAAAACATTAAATGTGGCACATGCTTGCTCTCACTCAACCATGTGTTTAAATTTTTGCCATTGTACTGCAGAATGATGTATGTGCACAATTTGACAAAAAGTTGACTGCTTTCACGTTCATCCGCTGAAGAAGGAACGTGTCTCTAAGGTCAAGATAAATGAGTTAAAGAAGCGCTAATGTGAGAATGGCACTTGATATAAGTAGAATGGAAGCCAATTATGGTTCAACATGCAACTTAACCTGTACATGTAGAAGGTGAACACTTATATGACTCTAGCAGGTTCTGACAAGATTTGGTATATTTGGTCATTTTGACTTGATTTTTGACTGAGTTGGCTGTGTGGTCAAATTGTTTATCTATTTTGATGTGATGTACAATCAGGTGAGGGTAGTTTCATATTGGGCATAGATTGGATTCTCCAAGTATTTCCTCTGCATGACTTCCAGGATCAATTGATTGCTTCATAGAGCACAATGGACACCTGCATCAGTGACAATTCGGAAATGTGCACTTAGTTGCATCCAAAGCACTGTCTGCAATGGATTCGATTAGTAGCAGCAATTGGATCTTCCCTCAGAGCCTTGCACAGTTTAATAGCAGTTTAGTTTACATATGTGGTTTACATCAAACTGAAAGTTCATTGAAATGTTTTTTTTGCTCTCTAAGCTTTTCCAATAGGTTCCTCATATCAGGCAGACTGGCTGTGGGGCACTAAGAGTTATCCCTAGCTTTTATTGAACATACAACATATGCCTTTGTCTGGTTGGTTTTGACATGTGAAATAAAACAATAACAGCATAAACAAATAAAACTTGCTAAATAAGAAAAAGTCATGGGTACTGGTCTGGTATATGTCTACTATATGCTATATTTTAAAAGCCTAACATGTTTCTTTTTATAATATTCTGAGAAGTGGCCACTCCAGGTTTCAAATAACTGCAGTGGAGTGGAACTAAAATAAAGTATTAAAATGCTTAACTACAGAACCTGAGTAAATATAAATCATCCCAACCTGTGGGTAAATATATTAACTTGTTTTTGTGGGAATATGTATGAAAACACCATCTTTTGAGGAAGAGTTTTCATAAAAAATTAAAATGTTCTTGAGAGTCCAATGCAAGTGCCTTTAAAAAGGAACTGAAGTAAATTTCCTCACTTTGGGTACTCTTTTACTTTTCTGCTTTGGAGATGTTGTATAAATATACCAGAATGTTT
>NC_090780.1:8905000-9020000 GCF_040054535.1 Antennarius striatus | reverse complement strand
ACAGCAGAAACCTGAGGAGGAAGAGGAGGAGGAGGAGACAACATGGAGGGACAAGCCCCTACATGGCATGTACCACTGTCAGATAGAGGAAGTGGCTGATATCAAGAAGACCTACCAATGGCTGAATAAAGCTGGACTGACAGACAGCACAGAGGCACTGATCATGGCAGCACAAGAACAGGCCCTAAGTACAAGAGCAATAGAGGCCAATATCTACCACAGTAGATCTGACCCAAGGTACAGGCTATGTAAAGAAGCCCGAGAGTCAGTCCAGCATGTGGTAGCAGGGTGTAAGATGCTCGCCAGCTCAGTATACATGGAAAGGCACAACCAAGTAGCTGTGATAGTGGACAGGAACATCTGTACCTTGTATGGACTAGAAGTAACCAAATCCCAATGGGACATACCACCAAAGGTGGTTGAGAATGACAAGGCTAAGATCCTGTGGGACTTCAGCTTCCAGACTGACAAACAGCTGCTGGCTAACAAACCGGACATAGTGGTGATGGACAAAGAGCAGCAGAGAGCAGTGGTGATAGATGTGGCGATTCCAGCTGACGCCAACATCAGGAAGAAGGAACACGAAAAGAATGAGAAGTATCAAGGGTTGAAAGAACAGCTTGTGGAAGGTCAAGGTTAATGTGGTCCCCGTGGTAGTAGGAGCACTTGGGGCAGTGAGCCCCAAACTGGAAGAGCGGGTCCAGCAGATTCCTGGAACAGTTGGGGTTGGGGTTTAGGGGCTTTGTGGCCTCCTCGACAGCAAACTTCCTTAGGGAGGTTGAAGGCATGGGACAGGCGCACAGACAGGCCATCAAAGAGCTGGCCAATACTGCAGAGCGGACGAGCCATTGGTTGTGGCTGAAGAGGAGTGACACTATCTGGGCTACCAAAGCAAATGCTTAGCCCTGGGACACACACCCAGGTCTGATCAACCTGTGGTAGGCCTGCCTCAGCTGAGGGCGTATTGTGATAACTGGCCAAATGTTCCATGATCTGAGGACACAACTGATGATGTGTGCCAGTAGCTAACCAAGGCCGTAAAGAAGCAATGTTTTTTTCAGGTATGCGGTCAGGCACAAGCTTAGTTCAGGGAGGAGGAAACTCCTGCCATGTATAGTCCCAGGGATTGTTCACGCGATTCCTTCTGGCAGATGGTAGGAGGTAGTGGGTGGAGTTAAAAAGTGTGACACCGTGAGGTTTTCAAGTGAACTTATTCATATATATATATATATATATATATATATATATATATATATATATATATATATATATATATATAAAAACCGTATTTGCCCGAATATAAGACGACCCTGATTTCAAGACTCAAGTTTGAAAACAGACTTTTTGAACACCAAAGTTAATTTTTAAACAGAAAATATTTACAGTACATCTGAAACAAATGATTTTAACAATATATTCGAGAGGAAAAGCATGTTATTTTGCCTCATTCAAATCATGCAGAAACTGTCTATCACATCGTAATATCTGAACATTTGAAGAACATATGAAGTTTGCATAATAACGTCTCCTCAGCTGTCGGTTAACCTGGCCGATCTTCGACCCACTTTTCTCCAGATTGTCGGCACGTTTCTCCATTTTCTGTTGTCTCTTCTCTTATTTTCTTCTCTTTTCTTTCTTACCGCTATTTTTTATTTTTCTTGTTCATGCTACCGCTATTCTTATTTTTCTTCTTCGTGACAAGGGTTCGCTTTGGCCTGGGGAGATCAGTTCAGCATTTGCTTTAAAGATATCTGGCGCCATCTAGCGTTGTGAATGGGTATAACGTCTAGATCCCGAATGTAAGACGACCACCACTTTTTCAGTCTTATTTCAATGCAAAAAACACCATCTTATATTCGGGCCAATACGATGTGTGTGTGTGTGTGTGTGTGTGTGTGTGTGTGTGTGTGTGTGTGTGTGTATCTTTTGTTGATTTTATCACTCAACAAAAGATATAATAATATCTCATAGTTACATCCCTATTTGTTTTATATTTAACTATTTTTTAGGATAATGACTTTCTAATGCTTCATTTATGTTTCAATGGATATTTGTTACGGATGACAAATAGCCAATTAGCTACCGATAGCAAAGTGAGTGAGTTAGCAAGGGAGAGAAAGAGAAAAACAGTAAATAGATACACAGTGCACTCTCGTTCTTTGTGGATATTGTGTTCCAGGAATCACACGCGATTAAGTAATCAGCGATTGGGATCGCAATCTATTTATCTTATTATTTACTGTAATTTAAACGTTTATGAACTCTCCCCATACTGATATTAAACCACCTTCTATCTGTATTACTTTTTCCCACACTCTGATAGAAAGTTTAAAGCACTTTTGTGTTTTACAAAAGTCCGAGACTTAAGGAACGGAGCGCTCTTCAAGAATGCCGTCAGCCAATACAACGCGCGTACAGCATCACATGACTGCCGACCAAAAATCCGCGATGAGGTGGAGTCATGAGTGTTGATGCGCGAATGCGCGAAGGCAAACTGTAGCTGTCTGCTTCATTTTTAAAAACACAACTTTCTAGGTATAGTACTATTTAATGTTAACTGTTGCTTCCTCAGTCAACATGGAGTCATGAATGAGATGACATTTCATTTGAGTGCTGCAAATTCTGATTTGCGATTAGCACTAGGAAAGTCACTTAAGGTCTACATTCACAGTGTCAATATTACTCATGTTTCAAATAGAAAGTTGAACTTGATGATGTCATTGACAGAAAAGATATCTTCCTCCTGCCAGAACAATGAAATAGACATTTGGTCCTCATGAATGTCTGGCCGGATGATGATACACAACTAAAATGTCAAAGGAATAGTTCAGAAGTTCAGTAACAAATGTTGTCCTCTTGTGATTGTAACTGTGATTTCATATCAGAATTATTCATCTCAAATCAATCGCAGAAAATTTGTAGGAAAATATATTCAATTAAAATTTCAATATCATAGCGCAAAGTTCCTGTCACATAAAATGTTATTTTCTTTCTCAGCTATGCTAGAAATCATATCTCCATTCAGAATCAGTCATGTTTCCTAAAATTCAATTGTGTCATTAGGCGATTAAGCAATATACAGTTTTGAATCTTTGGTGTTTTCTTCTTTTCCTTTCGGCTTTTCCCTTCAGGGGTCGTCGCAACGAGTCAATTTCCTCCATCTAACCGTGTCTTCTGCATCTTCTTCTCTCACACCAACTACCTCCATGTCCTCCTTCACTACATCCGTAAACTTCCTCTTTGGTGATCCTCCAGGGCGGCCTCCTGCCCGATAGTTCTACCAACATATTCATGATCTCTCCTCTGGATATGTCCAAACCATCTCACTCTGGCCTCTTTGACTTTATCTCCAAAACCTCTAACATGTGCTGTCCCTCTGATGTACTCATTCCTGATCCTATCCTTCCTGGTCACTCCCAAAAAGAACCTCAGCATCTTCATCTCTGCTACCTCCAGCTCTGTCTCCTGTCTTTTCCTCAATGACACTGTCTCTAGACCAGTGGTTCTTAACCTGGGTTCGATCAAACTCTAGGGGTTCGGTGAGTTGATCTCAGGGGTTCGGCGGTGACGAAGGTCAAGACTAAACACCCGACATGATGTGTCGGGTGTTTTTGCCGAACATACACGAATCACTGTGTACATCTGACACATCGTGTCACACTACATCGATTAGCCTACCTGTGCTACAGGGGATTTTGCGCACTCAGTAGTCGATTTATACTGTCATGATGGTACGTCATCTGATTGCTTTCTTATATTTTAATTCATAGTAACTATGTTGAGCAAAAAAAGAAAGTGGTTGGACGAATAGGTGCAACGTGAATTTACATGTACTGTATAACGGAACTTGATGGGAGTCAGCGTTCTGCATGATTTGCAATGTCATGTTGAGTAACTCTAGTATTGCACTGGCAAAAATAAAAGAACACTTCCTTAAGATGCATGGAAAACAACAGAAGAAACAGACTTTGCTGTGAAAATGACATGAGAGTAGCACTTGCCAAGGGGAAGCCACGCATATCTGAACTGGTCTCTCAATAACAACAGCAGAAGTCACACTGATTTGCAGGTAGGTAATTTCATGAGCGTTCATGCAGGGTCTTGGTTTTGTCCTTTGAAAAAGGTGACATTAAATACACTAGTAAAACATATACTTAAGTCTTAAATTAAAAAAACCCGGCAGGGTTCGGTACCTCCAACAAGGTTAGGAACAACTGCTCTAGACCAAACAACATCACTGGTCTCATTACAGCTTTTTACACCTTTCCTTTCATTTTAGCTGAAACTCTTCTATCACACATTAGACCTAACACTTTTCTCCACCCGTTCCATCCTGCCTGTACATGCTTCTTCATCTCTTTTCAACACTCTCCATTGCTCTGAACTATTGACCCTAAGTAAACTTTCTCCAGATCTACAAAAACACAATGCAGCTCTGTCTGGCCTTCTCTGTACTTCTCTATCTACATCCTCAAAGCAAATGCTGTATCTGTAGTACTCTTCTAGTCTAGCTTCAACTACTCTTTCCCATAACTTCATTGTATGGCTCATCAGCTTTATTCCTCTGTAGTTGCCAAGATTCTGCACATCTCCCTTGTTCTTAAAATGGGCACCAGCACACTTCTCCTCCATTCCTCAGACATCTTCTCACTATCTAGGATCCTGTTGAACAACCCAGTCAGAAACTCTACC
Source organism: Antennarius striatus (assembly GCF_040054535.1). Classification (NCBI taxonomy): domain Eukaryota; kingdom Metazoa; phylum Chordata; class Actinopteri; order Lophiiformes; family Antennariidae; genus Antennarius; species Antennarius striatus. Next base: position 9,015,308 of record NC_090780.1, on the reverse strand, counting down.
ACCACCTCTCCTAGACAATTCCATACCTCCATAGGTATATCATCAGTACTGATGATATACAGTACCTCTTCAATGCCCTCCTCACTTCATCCTGATTAATCTTTGCTACTTCCTGGTTCACAACAGCCACCTCGTCTAGTTTTTGTTCTCTCTCATTTTCTTCATTCATCAACTCCTCAAAGTAATCTTTCCATCTTCCAATCACACTACTGACACCTGTCAATTCACTTCCATTCCTATTCTTAATCACACTAACCTGCTGCACGTCCTTCCCATCTCTGTCTCTCTGTCTTGCCAATCTGTATACATTAATCTCCCCCTCCTTACTGTCCAACCCCTTGTTTGGCCTTCGCTACCTCTACTTTCACCTTATGCTGCATCTCCCTGTACTCCTGTCTACTCTCCTCAGTCCTCTAAGTGTCCCACTTCCTCTTAGCTAACCTCTTTCTCTGTATACATTCCTGTACCTCCTCATTCACCACCAAGTCTCCTTATCTACTTTCCTTTCAGATGCCACACCAAGTGAAGTATTTTCCGTACTATAAGACGCACTGGACTATAAGGCGCACCCTCAATTTGTTTGTTTTATAATTTATTTCATATATAAGGCGCACCGGATTTTAAGAAGCACACAATAAAAAATAAATAAAATTTATTTGATAAACTGCAGGGCTGTAGTTGCGCAATCCGTCCACTAGATAGAGCCGTGCTGCTCAGGCAGTCATGATTGCATTCATGACTTCCTGACTTCCTTTGAATGGCCCCTATTGTTATGTCAATAAGCCATTCTGAGCCTCATCAAGGAAACCTGATCACTTGATCACTTTGCCATCTTAGAAAGAAGTCAACACGCATATTAAAAAACCTGACATTAAAAACTGGTTAAATTCATTACGAGTGCAGTCAGTGCGAACAGAGCGGATTATTTCCTGATCTGAAGTTCGAAGCAGATATTTAAGCTCCGACGTTCGTCTTCGTTTATTAATTAAATATAGTTTCGATCGATCGGTAGTCCAGTTGGAGGTGTGGTGCACCTATTTGCTGCTGTGTGTCTTTAAAAAATTTTAACTAGTTTTTAATGTCAGGCTGCTAATTTACTGGCAAATGTGACGCTCTGTTTTACTCCTAGATCTGACTTTAACTTCGGTGTCTCACCGCCGTGAATCTCACCGCACGTCGCTGCAGACAGAATACACAAGCCTGAATCTAGCAGTGAATCCGCTCTTGAAGTTTCAGAAAAGGTTGGAAGTTCAGCTTTGAGCGTCTTTCATTCACCTTTATGCCAGTTTCTCCGTGTGTTTCCACAGACTAATAGAATGGACCGTCACTAGACTCCACATGACAGCACAATGGCATTTTTAAGACCAATTAAGTTTAAAGTGAGTTATTTCCGACGCCAAATAGTTAGGAAATACTGAGATCAGTCAGTCAATCAAACTTTATTAATAGAATTGTTGAAAGTTCCTTATGTTTTGCAACGTAATCACCGGTGCTCCTAAAGTCTGCTCTACCGTCTGAGAGCAGCTCAGTCAGAGCCGGGACTTCGGTGACGCCCCTTGACTACCGTTGTTAGGGGGCGTGGGCCCGAGTGCCTTTTGAGGGGACTCCTCTGGTGGCGGAGTGCGGCATGACTGGCGGCCAGACTGCCGGCTTTTTTTCAGCGATCATGTTTTTAACCAATATTAATATGAATATTAATCCATATATAAAACGCACCGGATTATAAGGCGCACTATGGCTTTTAGGTGCGCCTTATAGTGTGGAAAATATGGTACTCTCCTACCTGTCTCTCTGATCACATTAACTGTAGTTGTCCAGTCATCTGGAAGCACCTCCTGACCACCCAGAGCCTGTCTTAACTCCTTCCTAAAAGTCATGCAACGCTCTTCCTTTTTCAGTTTCCACCATTTCATCCTCTGCTCTGCCTTTGTCCTCTTCATATTCCTCACCACCAGAGTCATCCTAAACACCACCATCCTATGGTGTTTTGCTACACTCTCGCCTACCACTACTTTGCAGTCACCGATCTCCTGTAGATTATACCGTCTACACAAGATGCAGTCTAGTTGTGTGCTCCTACCACCACTCTTATAGGTCACCCTATGTTCCTGCCTCTTCTGGAAGAAAGTATTCATTATAGCCATTTCCATCCTTTTTGCTAAGTAAACCACCATCTGTCCTTCTGCATTCCTGTCCTGGATACCAAACCTGCCATTCACCTCATCATCACCTCTGTTTCCTGCACGAACATGTCCATTGAAGTCTGCACCAATGACAACTCTCTCACTTCTAGGTATACTCTGCATCACTTAATCAAACCAGAATTTCTCCGTCTTCTTCAGCTCACATCCTACCTGTGGATCATACATACTAACAACAGTGACCATCACAACTTCGATTTCTAGCTTCAGACTCATCACTCTATCTGACACTCTTTTTACCTCGAGGACATTCCTAACAAACTCTTCCTTCAAGATAACCCCTTCTCCATTTCTCTTCCTACCTATACCATGATAGAACAACTTGAACCCTGCTCCTGAACTTCTAACCTTGCTACCTTTCCACCTGGTCTCCTGGACACACAGCATGTCTACCTTCCTCCTCTGCATCATACCAACCAACTCTACTTTTCCTGTCATAGTTCCAACAGTCAACATCCTTACTCTCAGTCCTATACTCTTGGCGTTCCTCTTCTCTCCCCTTCCTATGAACACATTTTCCTCCTCTCCTTCTTCCACCAACAGTAGTCCAATTTACACCAGCACCCTGTAGGTGAACAGCACCGATGGCGGTCATTGTTAATCCGGGCCTTGACCGATCTTTATGAAAGTCATAGATTTGATTCACATGTTTGATTTGGCAAAAGTTTTACGTCAAATGCCCTTCCTGACACAACCCTGTGTATTTATCTGGGTTTGGGACCGGCACAATAAGACACTGGCTTGTGCCTTCTTGCGGTTACATTAATCTCTGGTATAAATATTCTAATTAAAATCAATGTGATATTTATCAGTAGGTACATATATACTGAATAACAAGGATCCCAGAACAGAACACTGAAATACCCCGCGGGTATAAAAGTTTCCCTAAACCAGGTACGAGCAACCATTTTCACTTCCAGGTTATTTCCAGCTGTGACGCTGCAGAGTGGTGAATATGAAAGCCAGACCGAACACTTTGAAATTTACAGTTGAAAATCAGTAGCTGTTGAAATTCTTAAGTGTTAAAGTATTTTAAGAGTAAAACAACCCAATTTACTCTAGTTTACAGAAGACAGATTTAAAATTGCCCTGAAATTATTAAAATTTATTTTTCTTCAGGATGGACTTGACATAAGTTTTCAGTGCTTCCTGACCTACCAGTCAGGAGGAAGTAATTTACAATCAACACATCATCACCATCTAAAAGATCAATTGTCAAAGGATGAAATGGTTTTCCATTAAGAAAACTTTTGACACAAAGCACATCCACTGACAATTCACAAAAACGATTGACTTCAGTGCAGACTCAAAGAAACATAATTAGGAGATGGGATTATAGGAGAATACATGAATTACATTGTTTTGGTAATACAGTATATAAATGTGTGCAACAATCCATAATGACAAATTAGCTGTGGAGACAATATTTTCTCACAATATTAAAGTACAATGAAAATGTATGCTAATTAAGTATAGCATCAATCAAGTTCTTTAATCCGAAAGAAAAAAATCCACAATCATCTGTCGCCTCTTTGGTTTGCCTAACATGTAGAAACAGGTGACCATTATTTTAGAATGAAGAAGCTATTGAACTGCAGAAATTTCTTTATGGACCATTTTGAGTTATCATGATATATGATGCAGTTCCTTTGGGTATGAAATCTACAAGATGAGCTCAAAATCACAAAAACAATGGACAGTGGACATTTCAGCTTGCATCCATTTCTTACTTATTGTGTTCTCAAAGGTCAAGAAGAACTTGCTGCATATAATCCGTTTACTCATGTCTTCTTCAGTAATACAATCTGGTGTCCGCTTAGTGTTTTGTATTGATGTCTTGCCTTAAACTTGACAGGTTTTATCTTATTTAAATGATTCATGTTCTTTCCTTTTGAATCCTGTTCATGTGTGATGTGTTTTGTGTTTTGCTGTTCCATCATTTTCCATTTGTCCACATCTGACTGTTGAACAGTGATGCTGATGTATGCCCTTCTCCTCTGAAAAGGTCTGTGGAAGTTGTAGTTTTTCAAAACTAAGAACGCATATTTGATTTGGTGAAAGTTTTACATCAGATGCCCTTCCTTACACAATCCTCTGTATTTATCCAGGCATGGGACTGGCACAATAAGACACTGGCTTGTGCCGTCTTGCGGTTAATTTTTTTTTTCAAAACTAAGAACAAATTACAGAAAATTCCATCACAATTTTAAAGAAAGACAGAAAAAAAATTACAAGAATATAATGTATTATTTCCTGGCCCATGATCTGCCAGTACACTAAGATTAATTGAAACCCAACAAGTAATTTATGCAAAGCCCTGCTTGTCATTGACATTAACTTCTGGTCCTTTTTTAAATCATACTGTGCAATATGCACTATACACATCGAATGAATGTTAGAATTGGTCTTACTCTACAGTACAGGAAAGGTTGCGGGTGAATAGGTGATGGAAAGAAAGAGAGGAAAGATATGGGGAAGGGACGTTACAGAGTAAAAAGCAGGTTAGATGAAGAGGGGAAGGAATGTTTGAGGAAAGGGACCAGGGTATGTAAATGTAGATTCAGGAGATAATAAAATGAGGAGGAAATGACATGAGAAATGTGTGTGAAAACGAGCAGTAGATCTGATATCAGTCCTGGTGAATGTAAGATTTCCTGATACTGAATTTCCAGACCTTTGGGGTAAATCCCCTCTTTCACTAAATACTATCAAAGTGGTTGAATGGAGGTTGTCTCAGGCCAAAAGTAGGTTGGCTTGAACATATTAATGAAAACAGGAAGCCAGCCATTGTTTATTAACAGCCTCATTTGATATCCTCTCTGGATAAAGATGTATTAAAATGTATCAGTTCATACAAGGACAGGGATGATAGCTGTGAGAAAATTGAACCACCATGGATTCTGCATCAGTTGATCAATATTTATATCCTATAATTCATAGAGAATTAGCTTAAAATGTCCCTATGATAAGAACTGTACAATTTGAAAAGACAGACTGTGATTGGGGCCGGCAGTGGTTCAGCGGTAGAGCAGGCGGGAGAGCGGGTCATCCAATATTCCCAAGATCGGTGGTTTGATTCGCGCTCCCATCCAGCCACCCGGAATGTCACCTCCCGCTGTCAGCTCACCTCTTGAGCACTGCCGAGGCACCCCTGAGCAAGGCGCCGTCCCCCTTTACAAGTTGCTCATTAAGGGGCACACCAGAAAGGAGTGTCCGCAACTCTACCTCCCATTGCATGCCTGCAGGCCCCCTTGTGTGTGTGCGCGTGCTACAGGGGCCTGTACACACTAACATGCATGCATGCATTTGATTGAAGAATTACTAACTAGTATGATCTTAATTTCCCTTCGGGGATCAGACAAGTATACAAAATATAAAAAAATATATATACAGTATATGAATGTGAAGAAACAATAAGGCATTGGAGCTGTGGATGACAAAGCTATTCTCTTTGGTGTTTTGGTTATTTATAGTATTTATAGTAAAAATAAACCAGGTGAACCATTGGTCACAGATGCAGCGATGCTTGTGTTATGTAGGCTAACGGTGACATCTGCTGGTCAGACCTTTGCATCCTGAAATATAATGTGAAGGATTACTGGCAAATATGTCATCATAATTTTGGTCATTTACCAGCTCACAAAGGAAAAATATATATAAAAGCTCTTCCCTTTTTGTTGTTTCAAATCATCATAACTGTCAGTTTCCTTTGTAAAATGAAGATAATTCTGAAAATTTCTGCTATCAATCACACAAACCTGCAGATCAGTGTAAAAAAAATAAAACAATCAATAATAAGAAAAAAGATATGTACCTAATCTCCCTTCATGAGTTACCTTCTTGTCATATCTGAAGCTCATGGTGATGAACAAAGAACAGTCTGAACAAAGAGGTGAAGTGATATCTAGGTTGCTGCTCATTTCATTGAGACAGTGCGGTTTCCAGTTAAATTCACTATATGTACGCAAAAATCAACCAGCTAGTGGTTGTTCACATCTTTTACTTATTACTATTTTTTTCCCCTCTAGCACTCAGTCTCCTGTCTATTCTATTGCCAATGTCTCTAGACACCTTATTTAACTACTTCCTCTCCATTTCACCTTAAAATGAACTTGAGACTCTTAACTTCATCAAATTCCCACCTTGGCAGCTCTAGCCAATGTGCCATCATAGTAAATATGAACACAGCGTAATGTAACAGTACTGAGACAGTGATAATATAAAACATCATTATCCATATATTTTAAAATAAAAAGCAGGTGTTTTTTTCCTGGAGATACAGTATAGGTTTTTATTTTATGGTTATCTGAGGGTATTGGTCATTTTCATTCTATAGTAAACTGCTTAGTGTTTTGTTGATTAGAAAGATATAGATATAGATATATAGATAAAGATATATAGATAATGCTTCACTTTGAAATGGAAGTGCTCAAGTGAAGTGCAAGTACAGGTTGGTTTAAGATGTTTTCACCTCCTGCTGGAGAAGAAAACAAAGGACCAAAACAGCCAAGACAGTACGTCTCATTAAGAGTCGTTACCATTCATGAGAGCACTGTTGTTCCGCCCACCCTCATGTGATATTTTACAGTTAGCTGCACTTGGGTGTGAATGATTGTTCTGGTTTCTGGGGATGGAGGGCAGTGCTGCATTGTAGGTGTCTGATAGATGGTGTGTTAATCCTCCTCTGTTCAGAGATAGTTTATCCAGTTTGACCAAAATGTCTTCCTTAACTCCTTTCTCAAGCCATCGGTGTTCCCTGGCTAAAACCAGGGCATTACTGTCCTCAAAGGAGTGGCCGCTGTCTTTCAGGTGCAGGTGGACAGCTGAGTCTTTTCCTGAGGAGGTGTCTCTCCTGTGTAGAGCCATACACTTGTGGAGTGATTGTTTGGTCTCTCCAATGTATGAGTCCCTGCATTCCTCACTGCTCTGGACAGCATTCACCACATTGCTCTGTTGGTGTTGTGGTGTTTTGTCCTTTGGGTGTACCGGCTTCTTCAAATACAGTAGGTTATATACCAAGTTACATCCTAAGACTGGCATGGATTAGTCATTTGGGAGCTTGCCTTTCAAACAGAGCAATTAAAAAATGTGTTCTTCTGAAGAGTGTCCTTGAGCAAGACACTTAATCCTTAGCAGCTCCAGTGATTTGGATTTGTAGCAGTCTGTGCAGCATGAGCCAACCCTCTGTAAAAAAAGAACGCGTGCTTCAATCACTTGTGATTGAAGCACTTAGTCGTGTTATTCTGATGAAACCACTTGGGAACACAAAAGAAATCTGAGCTTTCAAAATGGAAACTGCATTACCTCTGATATTTCAAATTGATTTTTAATTAAAATGTTTAGTTTGAATGCAGCAATTTCCAAAATGAGTAAAAATGATTACAAAACACATTCTTTGACACATGCATTAGCTAGACAATTTGAATAGGGCTATCAATCTTCCTCCCAGCTGAGTTGATTCCAACATTTTATCATTATGTCAGCATTTTCCAGGCCATGCTGCATCTGATAAGTGCTTTTGTCAGATTGCGTATCAGTGCTGTCTCCATCCGCATTCTTCCTGCTATAATTCAAGCAAGGTGAATGACAACTAGAATGACAGAGTGCACTTTGTGTCCTCCACATCATCTTTCCTTCCCTTTTCATAAATTCGTCCTCACCCTCTCTCTCTCTCTCGCTCTGTCTCGCTGGCGGGGGGACTGGCGGCGGGAGCCGGTAGTTGCAGCTACTTACGCGACTGTGACAGCGTCCAGCGCTGTGGCCCAGCCTCCAGTGCCGCAGCCTTGTGGGTTTCTGACTCCTTTACCCGCTGGGTCGCCGACTGCCAACCCAGAATCGCAGAATAACACCAGGGATACAGGTGACAACACAAAATTTAAACAATCGGAGGCCGAAATCCCTATGGTGTCTTACAGTACTGCGGTCCTGATTTCACAATCGCAGCCTTGTGAGTTTTCAACTCCACCCCACGCGGAATCATCAACCCAGAGGTCACAGGTGACAGCACAAAGGTTAAACAGTCGCTGGCCGCCAACCTGGAGCCACAGAGTAGCACGCAGGACACAGATAACAGCATAAAGGATGGACAGAGTGATTTGGTGAAGGCTGAAAAGCAAGAGAGACAACTGCCAGGGTGGTAAAGTCTCTGCTAGAGAAGGACGAGGAGAATGATGATATTGTGATAGACGAGGAATTATTAAAGATAGCTCTTAAAAGGAAAAACACTAACACAAGAATGAATAAGAAAATTGCTAAAGAAACACCTGAGACACCTCCTGATACAAGCAGCTCTGAGAACGAAAGTGACAACAGTCTGAAAGAGGCTGTAATGATTTGGTCTGTTTCTTTTTTTAGTTTGGTAAATATTAAAAGGTTAGATGTTTCCTTATTCAGAAAACGCACAGTACGATTGAAAATCCTCTTTACGTGAATATCTTGGTTTTTGTATCAATTTGACTTATATGAATAAACGTGATGTTAAAAATCAAATCAAGTCTCTCTTTCTCTCTCTCTCTTTAAATCCCTGTTCTCTCGCCTCTTCCACTAAATTTTCTCTAATTTACTTTGCTTTCCTCACCACCTCCCACTGCTTTCCTCCCTCCCTCAGTGTCTTGGGCTTTTTGCAGTCACATAGTCAGGCATGTGAGGTGAGGTGTTTATGTAATCTGCTTTCTCCATATAGTCTCTCTATTTATTTTTTCTGCCTGTCCATCTCTCTGTCTATCTCTCTGCAATGCTGGCAATTTAAAGGTGAAATGGAAGCAAGTCACTCATAGACTTGAAATCACATTATACTATCTGATGATTTTTGAAGCAATATGTTTTCCAATACAAGCAGCAATTAGATCTAAAAAAAAATATTAAAATACATTAAACAAAATATTGTCTCCTTCCTTCATATTCCAACTCCTACTCTGAACTATGATTGGTTGAAAATGATTTTCTTAGCATTGAAATTACTTCTCCCTGATGGATAAAAATAAGATTTAGACCGTGCTGAGTAAACACAAATAGAGAGGTAAGGGCATATTAGAAAACTCCATCAAAGCAACAATTCTGCAATGTGGAAATATACAATATTCAGTGAAGTCTATCCTTCCTGAAATTCAGTGTTTTTTTTTCAGAGGTTATACAATTATAATGCAGAGGTGTGTTCTGAATGACAACTGGATGCATGTAAAATTTCTTAGTCGTCATTCTCAAATGGTGTGTGTGTGTGTGTGTGTGTGTGTGTGTAGGTGTGTGTGTTTGTGTGTGTGTGTGTGTGTGTGTGTGTGTGTGTGTGTGTGTGTGTGTGTGTGTGTGCGTGCGTGTGTGCATGTTTGTGTAAAACTGACGGTACCATGAACACTAGAACCATCATGACATGAGAGTATTCAAAACAACATACATTTTTGTGTGTGTCTGAGAGTCTGTTGTGTGACATTTGAGTGATCAACAAACAGGTTTACTGTAAAATGTAACTTTTGGCCCAGAACTCACGTCTTGGCCGCTGATGGACCACGGCCACATGGTAACAAGCCATCAACGCAGTGAGCAACTGATGTCATGAAGCTCAGAGGTGTGACCTCATTATATCTCATTTGGATTTCAGCAGCAGCAAACCTATGACTTCAATACCAGATCAGTCGAGGCCCGGGTTAACAACGACCGCCATCGGTGCTGTTGACCTACAGGGCGCCGGTGGAAATTGGACTACTGTTGGTGGAAGAAGGAGAGGAGGAAAGTGTGTTCGCACGAAGAGAGAGAAGAGGAGTGCCAACAGTATAGGACTGAGAGTAGGGACGTTGAATGTTGGAACTATGACAGGAAAAGGTAGAGAGTTAGTTGACATGATGCAGAGGAGGAAGGTAGACATACTGTGTGTCCAGGAGACCAGGTGGAAAGGTAGTAAGGCTAAAAGTTTAGGAGCAGGGTTCAAGTTGTTCTATCATGGTGTAGATGGGAAGAAAAATGGAGTAGGAGTTATCTTGAAGGACGAGTTAGTTAAGAATGTCCCGGAGGTAAAAAGAGTGTTGAATAGAGTGATGAGCCTGAAGCTAGAAATAGAAGGTGTGATGTTCAATGTTGTTAGCGGGTATGCTCCACAGGTAGGATGTGAGCTGGAGGAGAAGGAGAAATTCTGGTCGGACTTTGATGAAGTGATGCAGAGCATGCCTAGAAGTGAGAGAGTTGTCAGAGAGTTGGAGCAGACTTCAATGGACTTGTTGGTGCAGGAAACAGAGGTGATGAGGATGTGATGGGCAGGTTTGGTATCCAGGAGAGGAACGCAGAAGGACAGATGGTAGTTGACTTTGCAAAAAGGATGGACATGGCTGTAGTGAATACTTTCTTCCAGAAGAGGCAGGAACATAGAGTGACCTATAAGAGTGGCGGTAGGAGCACACAGGTAGACTACATCTTGTGCAGACGGTGTAACCTGAAAGAGATCAGTGACTGCAAAGTAGTGGTAGGTGAGAGTGTAGCCAAACAGCATAGGATGGTGGTGTGTAGGATGACTCTGGTGGTGAGGAAGATCAAGAGGGCAAAGGCAGAGCAGAAGACAAAATGGTGGAAGCTGAAAAAGGAAGAGTGTTGCATGACTTTTAGGAAGGAGTTAAGACAGGCTCTGGGTGGTCAGGAGGTGCTTCCAGATGACTGGACAACTACAGCTAATGTGATCAGGGAGACAGGTAGGAGAGTACTTGGTGTGTCATCTGGAAGGAAAGTAGATAAGGAGACTTGGTGGTGGAATGAGGAGGTACAGGAGTGTATACAGAGAAAGAGGTTAGCCAAGAGGAAGTGGGACACTGAGAGGACTGAGGAGAGTAGACAGGAGTACAGGGAGATGCAGCGTACGGTGAAGGTAGAGGTAGCAAAGGCCAAACTGGGAGCTTATGATGACTTGTATGCTAGTTTGGATAGTAAGGAGGGAGAGACTGATCTATACCGGTTGGCAAGACAGAGAGACAGAGATGGGAAGGACGTGCAGCTGGTTAGGGTGATTAAGGATAGAAGTCTATTGACATGTGCCAGTAGTGTGATGGGAAGATGGAAAGAGTACTTTGAAGAGTTGATGAACGTGGAAAATGAGAGAGAACAAAGACTAGAAGATGTGACTGATAGTGAGAAGATGGCTGAGGAATGGAGGAGAAGTGTGTTGGTGCCCATTTTTAAGAACAAGGGAGATGCGCAGAGTTGTGGCAACTACAGAGGAATAAAGCTGATGAGCCATACAATGAAGTTATAGGAAAGAGTAGTGGAAGCTAGACTAAGGGCAGAAGTGAGCATTTGTGAGCAGCAGTATGGTCTCATGCCAAAAAAGAGTACTACAGATGCAGTATTTGCTTTGAGGGTGTTGATAAAGAAGTACAGAGAAGGCCAAAAGGAGCTGTATTGTGTTTTTGTAGATCTGGAGAAAGCTTATGACAGGGTGCCCAGAGATGAACTGTGGTATTGTATGAGGAAGTCTGGAGTGGCAGAGAAGTATGTTTGAGCAGTGCAGGACATGTATGAGGACTGAGGTGTATGAGGTGTGCTGTTGGTGTGACAGAGGAGTTCAAGGTGGAAGTGGGACTGCATCAGGGCTCAGCTCTGAGCCCCTTCTTGTTCGCTATGGTGATGGACAGGCTGACAGACGAGGTTAGACAGGAATCTCCATGGACTATGATGTTTGAAGATGACATTGTGATCTGCAGTGAGAGCAGGGAACAGGTGGAGGAGAAGCTAGAGAGGTGGAGGTTTGTCCTGGAAAGGAGTGAATGAAGGTTAGCTGCATTAAGACAGAGAACATGTGTGTGAATGAGAGGGACCCAAATGGAAGAGTGAGTTTACAGGGAGAAGAGATCAAGAAGGTGGAGGATTTTAAGTACTTAGGGTCAACAGTCCAGAGCAATGGAGAGTGTGGAAAAGAGGTGAAGAAGCGTGGTGGTGAGACCAGCAATGTTGTTTGGTCTAGAGACAGTGTGACTGAGGAAAAGACAGGAGGCAGAGCTGGAGGTAGCAGAGATGAAGATGCTGAGGTTCTCTTTGGGAGTGACCAGGAAGGATAGGATCAGGAATGAGTACATCAGAGGGACAGCACATGTTAGAGGTTTTTGGAGATAAAGTCAGAGAGGCCAAAGTGAGATGGTTTGGACATGTCCAAAGGAGAGATAGTGAATATATTGGTAGAAGGATACTGAATTTTCAACTGCCAGGCAGGAGGCCTAGAGGAAGACCAAAGAAGAGGTTTATGGATGTAGTGAAAGACAACATGAAGGTAGTGGGTGTGAGAGAAGAGGATGCAGAAGACAGGGTTAGATGGAGGCGACTGATTCGCTTTGGCGACCCCTGAAGGGAAAAGCCGAAAGGAAAAGAAGAAGAATAAGCTCTTTGGCAACCAGAAAACCGGCTGCAGAGCATCCAGAGAGCATAATCATTCCTCCACAGTGGAACAACAGCAGCTTGCAAAAGAGGTCTTGACTCTCCTGAAGAAGGTACTCTCTTCAGCATCTTTTTTAAAGTGACCAGAAGAGGACGAGAGGTCAACCAGAGGATGAGCAAATCATGGTGCTATTCAGGGCTTCAGGACAGGTGTGCTCCAATTCACTGCCAGTCTCAGACTTTGGTTCTGGCATCTTGTCTGAGTATCAACAAAAGGAACGCTTCCTTCTCATACACTTGGTTTACAAGATGCTTCTTCCTCCATATGGTCTCTTGGCCATACATTGCACTGGAGTCATGATGTTACAGAGGAGTCAGTGTAGCGAGGGTTAAGATCAATCAAGAGGAAGGTGTTAAAAGAAAAGCACAAGCATCTGGAGCATCTCATCTCTCAGTTTTTGCACTGTACTCCTCCAGCGCGGTGTTTCTGGAGTGTCTCCGTCTCATGTTTGTTCAACGTACAGACGAAACAGACAAAAGCAGTTGGCATTACTACCCTAAAATCTTCCGTAAGTGCACAGTGATGCAATGGGAAGCACTGTTAATCTCCCAGTAAGAAGATTCAAGGTTTGATTCCTCTTTGCGCTGTTTGTATGTTCTCCCTGTTGTCACGACTCAAGCCAAATCTTGGTTTGAATTGCATTCATCTTTAGCTTTTTCTGTCATCATTAATGTTTCTTGTCCCTTCAGAAAACTTCACCTCAGTGCACTCAGTCAGCTCCTTCTCGTCACCTGTGCTGCTGCCGCCAGCTGTAGCCCATCTCACAATTCGTCACCATTTTACATATACTGTGCTTGACCCTCAGCCACTTGCCACTATAGATGTCCAAATGAGGCCTCATGGGGCTACAAAATCTTTGGGACAATTGTGTTGAAAACTGGTTCATTAGTCGAAGCTTCATTCATTGAGAATGTGGGTGTCCTCTTTGGCAGGGTGGCTATGCTGTAGCCACACAATGATAAATGACTAGACAGCAGCTTTTTGATGTTTCCTGTATTGTATACATAATTGAATAAAACTCAATATAACTTAATTTAATATGTTATTCCTCGCTTGCTATGTCATAGCTATACATTATAGGAAATTGATTTATGATAATTGATTCTTGCAGAGTTCAATAAAGCAATAAGAGGTATAGATTGTGTGTGTGATTTACAAGAGGATTAGGACTATTGGCAAAAAACAAAGTCTGATTAGATTAAAGTCAGAATTCTGATTTTTATCTCAGACCTAACTTGCTTTCCATCATTATTTGTATGAGTTCATTTTTTATTATCATAAAGTCCGAATGCTAATCAGATCAGTATTGACCTGATAGGCAGTGCACCACACTGTTTCAGCTATTTTAACACCCCTGGGATTCGCCAGTGTTCCAACCCCCCGCTCATTGTTCCGAACCACTGGTTCAGCTGGTGATTGAACCACTTGATGGTTTCAGATGGTGAATGAACCAGCTGACTGGTTCAAACGTCATCAGTCACATAGTTTTTCCATGTTTGAAGCAAGCTCCGAAGCAGTGGTTCAGAAAAAAAGTGCTTACCCAGCCTGGAGCGTGGTTCGGAGCGCCCTGTCAAAGAGAACATTACTTTTTGTTACATTGCTAGTGTTTTTCTGACTTTCCAGCATTCTTCTTCATTGATTGATTTCCCTGGTAACGCTGCTTGATTGTTAGATTCTGCCTGTGGCCTACCCCCCTTTCAGATTTGTTTGCTTAACTGATTGCCTGGCTTTGTAAATCTTCCTGTCAAATTACATTTTGATTTGGACTTCACACTGTTGTGCCTTTGGTGCCCCTCCACCAGCTATGATCTGGCCACCATGTATCCAGCTGACAGCACCACATCTCCGCTGGAGCCATTGACAGCTGACGACCTAATCTAACTATGGTCACAGCTAACAAAACAGCATGTGTTTGTAGCGTGTTTCCAAAAGGTCAAACTGTTCCTTAAGCAACAGTAAACGTTCCTCTCAACATTCCTTCACCAGCAGAAATAGGACATCTCTGCTCGCAGAGATGGCCGACCTGAAAGAATAACCAGTATTTGCAGGAGGAGAACCTGACAGGCAGTGAGCAGCTGTATAGGGTCAGCAAGCTTCTCACCAACATCGACTGTGACCACCAGGTGCGCTCCTCAACACGCGAAGCTGTCTCTAAGAGGGAATGATGTCAGCAGCTGCAACTGAAATCATTGTTTTTGGTGGTTGGTGGATGTTTTTGACAAAATCAAAAACATCCACCAACATTTTGGATCCATCCCTCACCTTAGTGTCCCAGCCGACTCTCACATGCCCTAACAATCTTTCTTTTCCTTCCAGTTACCTACTACCTCAGAAATAACAAAATTCATCAGAAATGCTAAGACATCCACCTGTCAACAGGACCCCTTACCCACACAATTTATTAAAGCCTGTCTCACCTCCTTGATCCCTCTTATCTTTGCCATCATTCACTCCCCTCTCACCACTGGAACTGTCCCTACTTCGTTCAAAACTGCTGCCATCACCCCGATAATGAAAGAATCTTGCACTGACCCCTCTGACTTCAACAACTTCTGATCCATCTCAAATCTACCTTTCATTTCCAAAATTCTTAAAACACAGTTGCCTCCCAACTTCATTCTCACCTCTCACACAATAACCTGTACGAACGGTTCCAGTCTGGTTTCCGCCCACTCCACAGCACTGAAACTGCCCTCAATAAAATCACCAATGATCTTGTTATGGCAGATGATTCTGGACTCCTCACCATCCTCGTCCTCCTTGACCTGAGTGCAGCCTTTGATACCATCTGCCATTCCACCCTTCTTAACAGGCTATCTTCTATTGGCATCACCCACACTCCTTTAGCCTGGTTTTCATCTTACCTTTCTGGCCGCACTCAGTTCTTTCAACTCAAGTCTGTTAAATCCTCCCACCCCTGTCACTTCAGGCGTGCCCCAGGGTTCTGTCCTGGGGCCCCTTCTTTTCATCATATACCTCCTTCCTCTTGGCAATATTTATCGTAAATTCAACATTCATTTTCACTGTTATGCTGATGACACCCAGCTCTACCTCACCACTAAACCCTCGGCCACTCTTCCGCCCAGCCCCCTTACTGATTGCATCTCTGAAATAAAAATTTGGTTCACCGTAAACTTCCTTAAACAACAATAAAACCGAGATTCTCCTCATTGGTACCAAATCCACTATTTCCAAAATGGACACCTTTTCTCTCATCATCGATGATTCAACCGTTTCGCCTTCTCCCCAGGTTAAGAGTCTGGGTGTCATCGTTGACAGCACATTATCCTTCCAGTCCCACATCAGCAACATCACCTGAGGCCTGTACCATAAAGCTGGATTACGGTTTAGCGAGATATCTTCAGGCTTAACCCTGGCTTTTCGGTACCAAAAAGGTGGCTGACTTTCTATTAGGCTACGTTGTCGCGGTAACCTATGCTGAACACCTAACCTGCTCCAGAGTAGGATAAGTTCAGGATAAGAGCTCAGCAGGTATAACAGCCCCACCTACTGACCAATCAGAGCTCAGCGGGTATAAGAGCCCCGCCTACTGACCAATCAGTTCTCTTAGAAAATGGGCTGTCCGTTTTATGAGAACCCGGTGGATCTTGGTGCACAGCTTGTGCGAAGAGCGCTCAGGCGCGAAAGAATATTTAGAGATCACTGTAATCCGTTCGAATTGCCTAAACAATCACTGTACGAAAGGTACAGGTTTTGGGGAGAGGGGTTACATTACATCTGTCAGCTGCTGGAGCCTTACATCAGTAATGTAATGCACCGCAACCACGCGCTGACAGTCCCGCAGACAGTGTGCATTGCACTGAGGTTTTTTGCCACAGTTAATATATTTCTTAGTGATGTTCGTAATTATTATGATGTCCTTAAATCCCTCGTTGGATGGGTTACAAGCAAGCCACAGACAAAATGCCATTAATCAATTATTTGTTTAAGTAAATCATGGATTGATTGATTCATTCATTCAGGTACTTTTATGTATTCTGTTGCCGATGCCGAAAACCTCGGGAAGAACACAGTATGTATTGTTCATAAAGTCGCGGGGCTACGATCACATGCCATAATGAAAAATGTTGTACACACATACATTTATGGAACACACAAATGTTACTGTAGTCAGATATACAAGTGCAGTCATAGTGGGGAAGTAGAGGTAAGCTCTTACGCCCGAGCCCGAGTTCGGGCCCGACCCGACCCGACATGAAATTCGGGTCGGGCTCTAAAAGTCATCAACTACTTTCGGGCCGGGTCGGGCTTTAATACCGTTGGGCTCGGTTCGGGTCGGGCCGGGTTGGCCTTTAGTACCGTCGGGCTCGGTTCGGGTCGGGATTTAATACCGCTGTGAAAATGACATAAGAGTAGCACTTGCCAAGGTGAAGTCACGCATATCTGAACTGGTCTCTAAATAACAACAGCAGAAGCCACACTGATTTGCAGGTAGGTCATTTCATGTGAGTTCATGCACTGTCTTGGTTTTGTTCTTGGAAAAAAGTGACATTAATGCACAATTCATTAAATACACCAGTAAAACACATGCTTATGTCTTAAATTAAAAAAAAAATTTTTTTACTAAAGAAGGGTTCGGTGAGTGAGCACATGAAACCGGCAGGGTTCGGTACCTCCAACAAGGTTAGGAACTACTGGTCTATAGACATGGTACTCTATAGAGGTCTGTCTTGTACAATTCTCATGTATCTATATCATCTATATTGTGTAAATATGGTGTGCTAAAGAGTTGTGTGTGTGTGTGTGTGTGTGTGTGTGTGTGTGTGTGTGTGTGTGTGTGTGTGTGTGTGTGTGTGTGTGTGTGTGTGTGTGTGTGTACATATACAATATTAATTAACACTGAACATTATCATGCAGTAGGTCAAGGAGGTTGACTTGTGAAACCATTGAAGAAAATACTGTCTTAAATATTTAACTTTATTTGATAATAACAAAAAATTAAAATATCAAAAAATATCAAAAACCTTTGATCAATAGCAACAAGATATAATAAAATCTGTATTATGCGAGACAGAATTTTTTGACATATACAATATTAATTAACACTGAACATTATCATGCAGTAGGTCAAGGAGGTTGACTTGTGAAACCATTGAAGAAAATACTGTCTTAAATATTTAACTTTATTTGATAATAACAAAAAATTAAAATATCAAAAAATATCAAAAACCTTTGATCAATAGCAACAAGATATAATAAAATCTGTATTATGCGAGACAGAATTTTTTGACATATACAATATTAATTAACACTGAACATTATCATGCAGTAGGTCAAGGAGGTTGACTTGTGAAACCATTGAAGAAAATACTGTCTTAAATATTTAACTTTATTTGATAATAACAAAAAATTAAAATATCAAAAAATATCAAAAACCTTTGATCAATAGCAACAAGATATAATAAAATCTGTATTATGCGAGACAGAATTTTTTGACAGCAGATTTTTTTCGTTCCTTCCTCCAGTAGTGACAATTTAATATGGTATTATTTTCTGCTAAGGAAGTCCACATCAAAACAGAAATAAACACACAAGCACAAAAATATAGGCGGTGCTATTGGCACTCCACTGCCGTCGAGTCTCATTCCTCATCACACACTCCCTGGCAGGCTGAAATGTGTTTTCATGCGTAGAGACTGCAGTTCTGAGCACAGTAATACGCTGCATGCCAAACTCCACTGATAAAGCCTTATATGATGAGCCTCTGGAGGGGAGACATGGTGACACTGATACGGTGAAATGACACTGGCAGACAGCACAGTTAATGATCTTCTGGCATCAAAGCTGCTGCTGGACGAAAACCCTCAATATGGTATAAATGATCTTTTAATTATTTTATTTTCCAAGCCAAATCTTCTGCATGTTTAATAGTAATATTTATTCAAGCTATTCTGTAAGACGTGGGGCCAATCAGAGGAAACTGATATTAAAGCCATTTTTTTGTAAAGTTTGCTGTAAACAAGAAGGATAATGTTTGATTTTCCCATGTAATGGTTCAGGTTTAGCACTAAATACAGTATCGATTATCGTAGATCGCTGAGGGGTTTATTTATTTCATTTGGTTTAAGCCTGAGCAGATATTCAAGTATCTATTTAAGGAAAAGATTTTTACTTCAATACTGGAGTATCGGCATCTTATATAGAAACATAGTATTCACTGGAAAACTACAGAAAATACATTCAGAAGATGGAATACTGTGAGAGTAAAAAGGAGGATCAGCACACAACACTTGCTTCTTTTCTGCAGCTCCATGCTTACACTGTAGATTTATTTCTCTCATCCCTCTTTTGATTTTTCTCAGTGTTCAAGGTAATGAAGAGGGTCAGGCATAGCAATACACAGTAGAGGGTTTTTAGTCAAGCATTAAAACACTGACTGGTTAAACAAGCTTAGGTTGTTCCAACTAAAGCATTGTTCTTCTTCTTTTCCTTTCGGCTTTTCCCTTTAGGGGTAGTCACAGTGAATCAATTGCCTCCATCTAACCCTGTCTTCTGCATCACACTAACTACCTTCATGTCCTCTTTCACTACATCCATAATCCTCCTCTTCCTCTAGGCCTCCTGCCTGGCAGTTCCAAACTCAGCATCCTTCTACCAATATATTCACTATCTCTCCTCTGGACATGTCCAAACCATCTCAGTCTGGCCTTCTGAATTTAACTCCAAAACCTCTAACCTGTGCTGTCTCTCTGATGTATTCATTCCTGATCCTATTCATCCTGGTCAATCCCAGAGAGAACCTCAGCATCTTCATCTCTGCGACCTCCAGCTCTGTCTCCTGTCTTTTCCTCAGTGACACTGTCTCTAAACTAAACAACATCACTGGTCTCACCACAGTTTTGTACACCTTTCCTTTCATTTTAGTTGAAATTCTTCTATCACACATCACACCTGACACTTTTCACCACCCATTCCATCCTGCCTGTACACGCTTCTTCACCTCTTTTCCACACTCTCCATTGCCCTGAACTGTTGACGCTAAGCACTTAAAATCCTCCACCTTCTTGATCTCTTCTCCCTGTAAACTCACTCTTCCATTTGGGTCCCTCTCATTCACACACATGTTCTCTGTCTTAATTTCCAGGGCAAACCTCCACCTGTCTAGCTTCTCCTCCACCTGTTCTTTCACTGCAGATCACAATGTCATCTGCAAACATCATAGTCCATGGAGATTACTGTCTAACCTCGTCTGTCAGCCTGTCCATCACCATAGCGAACAATAAGGGGCTCAGAGCTTATCCCTGATGCAGTCCCACTTCCACCTTGAACTCCTCTGCCACACCTACAGCACACCTCACAACTGTCCTACAGTCCTCATACATGTCCTGCACCGCTCTAACATACTTTTCTGCCACTCCAGACTTCCTCATACAGTTCATCTCTGGGCACCCTGTCATAAGCTTTCTCCAGATCAACAAAAACACAAAACCCCTCTGGCCTTCTCTGTACTTCCCTACCAACATCCTCAAAGCAAATACTGCATGTACAGTACTCTTTTTTTGGCAAGAAACCATACTGCTGTTCACAAATGTTCACTTCTACCCTTAGTCTAGCTTCAACATCTCTTTCCCATAACTTCATTGTATGGCTCATCAGCTTTATTCCTCTATAGTTGCCACAACTCTGCACATCTCCCTTGTTCTTAAAAATTGGCATGAGCACAGTTCTCCATTCCTAAGGCATCTTCTCACTATCTAAGATCCTGTTGACCCAGTCAGAAACTCTGCTGCGAACTCTCTTAGACACTTCCAACCTCCACAGGTATATCATCAGGACCGACTGCCTTTCTAATCTTCTTCCTCTTCAATGCCCTCCTCACTTCATCCTGACTAATCTTTGCTACTTCCTGGTCCACAACAGCCAACTCTTCTAGTCTAATTCTCTCTTGTTTTCCTCGTTCATCAACTCTTCAAAATAATCTTTCCACCTTCCCATCACACTACTGGCACCTGTAAATAAACTTCCATCCCTATCATTTTTCCCTATACAAGTTTTCAATTGTTGGGTGTGTAAAACCACATTTGTCGTAGGGGTGTGTGGGGTTGATACCCCCAACAGAGGGGGGCCTCCCCCAGGAAATTTTTTAGAAAATGGGGTTGTTTTCCTGCATTCTGGTGCATTCTGAGGGCAAAATCTTCTGTTCAGTTAACCTACAAAAATACACTAAAGTCAACAGTTCGAGCTGAACTATCTTTATTTCTATCCTAGTGTCTAAGGACACTTAGATTTTAATAAATTTGATTCTTGGTATTACTCAATGTTTACTTGTAAGTTTTACTTGCTATTATAGCAAGCGAGGTGAACACACATTTACATGCATCGCTGGTTATTCCTGCAGGTCATAGTCTGCAGTCTAAGACTACAAAAAAGTATTGATAATATCTTTCATTTACCTTCTGATCGGTCTGTCACCACTCCTCCCCCCTATCAGCATTCACCATTTGTTTTTCAATTAGAATTTTAACACTAAATCTACTGTAAAAAACTCTTCTTGTTTTGTTACGATCGATCGTCCTTGCCTTGTCGTACACCATTTTGTGGGTTTAGCTTGTAAAAATTGAATCCTCTTTTTTTTTATTGGACGAGAGTGGGTCATGACCCGAGTGCATATTTAATGATTGGGAGCGTTCGGGTCACTTCGGCTATTTCTGTCGGCATGAGCGCCAATGAAGAAGAAGAAAATGAAGAAGATTTTTTGATTTTTGATAAAACACTTTAATCACATTCAAACATTTTGCAATTTTACATTAGATGAAAAACTAAAGTGCTTCAGAAGAATTTCTTTTGCAAAACAACTTCAATCACTTTTAGAACATTTAGAACATTTTACTATTTTTCATTAGATGAAACTTCAAAATCACGAAACACTCAAAAACACTAAAAACCAATAAACAAAGGGAAATACAATATAAAAATTAGTACATTATAACAGGAATTTTGCAAAAGTGAGGTGGTCATCAACTAAAGTGCACAGGACCTTTTTGTAACACCAGATGTTCCTAAAGTTATTCAGGTCTTTTGTCAATTTATAGAAACCAAATTCTAGTTTTAAGCGACATCTGATGTTACAGCAAAAAACAGTAGCTGCTTCTTGAACAGTATTGTTTTCAATTCTCCTCTTCCTGGTCACATAAATTGCAAGTTTTGCTTCTCCAGAAATAAAATTTAAAAGCTGCCACTTTCTCTGATTCGATCTATTGTACCCACCACCGTAGATGAATTTCCTGATACTAAAAATTTCACTGAACAAATTAAAAACAGAAGAAGAAGACAAAGAAGAAGACAAAGATGCGTGCCGCCAGGCAAGAGAAAAAGTTTGCTTTCTTATTTTCGTGAGTCCAAAAAAGTTGTAAGTTTTATCCTTTTTTTCCTAAAAATAAGAACACCACTGTGGCTACACAGGCTAAAAACCTTGTAGCCACTCTGGAATTTACTCCGCCGATGGCGGAGTGGCGAATGGCTAGCACAAGCCCAGCTTTTGTTAGAAAATGAAACCAAAATGAAATGGTTTCATTTATATCAATTCATTTCACAGCCACAGATTTCCTACTTATTAGACAAACTTTAAGCATTCAGACTCAACAATACCGACTCAGACTTGAAAAAAATGATCAGTCTGGAGTCAAAAAAGCGTCACATTATCTTTTTCTCTACTTGTAGTTGCACCCAACACCTGCAAACAGACTTTATAAAATGAAGGCATTTCCTTTGAATCAACACACGTTTTTCAAAAACACTGCATGAGATAATTCTAACGATATGGTGGAGTAGGCATGCTCTCTGGCTTACATGGGTTAATTTGGCTTAATCCTGTTTCTTTAAAGACACAACAATTTAAAGGGACAGTAAAGTTAATTTTAAGTCATATATATGTTGTTGATCATTATGAAAAGTAGAAGAAAAATTTAATTTTATATGTGTAGCATCATCCCTTTGGTCAGAAAAGCTTAAAATATGCACTGCAGCAGCTTCCGCATTCAGTGGTCACTTGGGCGTCTACGTCACTGGCGCCCAACATAGCTTGGCAGCCATAAGAAACAATGCAATCAATAACTTGCAGTAGATGATGACTAAAGGTCATCATCTAATGCATCATAAAAGTCAAATTACAGAATAATTACATTGTCACAAAATCCAAAAGAGATTCACGTCAAGTGGATTTTCAATGGTACTGTTCATTTTCTGAACAAAGAAACATCTAACCATTTAACATTTATCAAACTAAAAAACAAAACAGACAAAAATAAGAAAAAACAACAATTAATCGTAGAGAGAGAGAGAGAGAGAGAGAGAGAGAGAGAGAGAGAGAGAGAGAGAGAGTTAATATATGTAATTCCAGGCCCTGTCCATCATGCGGCAGTGTGCAGCTTCTTAGGAGTTGGTGTCACAATGGAGCCGAGCCAGTCAAAATAAGCTTAATCCCTCCCTCCCTCTCACACACTCACACACACACACACACACACACACACACACACACACACACACACACACACACACACACACACACACACACACACACACACACACACACACACACACACACACACACATACACGTCTGGTCGTTATCTCTGTATGCAGCTTGAAGCTTACAGCCTGCCTCCCCCCTACGTTCTCCTGCTCCTCTCTCTTTGATGCCTCTGTGGAGACACAGGACCTGCTAATGGAGACAAGAAAAGGCTGCTCTCTACACTGTCTTCTTGTCATTCATGCCAATTCATTACTGTAATGTTTGAAAAGGACGGGAAAAACGAATACAAAAACAAAACACGTTTGCTCTGCCTTTTTCATTTGATTTGAGAAAAATTCTAGCAGAGGACACTGATAAATTTTGTAAAATAATAGATGATTCTGAAAATATTTAAAGAGGTCTGCAGGACTGAGAAGTGGTGTGTTCTGTCTCTAAGTACATATGGAGATGCGGTGATTATTATTGCATTTATTGAGTATGGTTATTCTCTATCTTTTCTCTTCTGTCTTTTCAAATTCCATCTTTCTGTTCTTCCTTTTCAGACTCTAACCTACAAGATGTGACTTTACTTACATCTTTATTGTAACTAAAAGTTAATTTTTTCCCCCACAAAATACGTCCATATGTTTATGTTCAACAACAAAAAAAAATCTTTTCATGTAACATTGGTCACTTTTCACAACTTTGGTTTTAGCTGTTTTTGTGGAGATTTCACTTGGGTGAAAACTGGGAAATTGTCCTCTACTGATGATCTTGGGATCTAAAGTTCTTGAACATGTACTGAATAAACTTCAGTAGTTTTAAAGTTTTGTTAGGGTTTCATGTGAGGTGTGTACACACCTCACATGCTTTTGTAGGGCCCAGTACTGAATTTGATTCAGGCACTGCCTCGTCATGCCAAATTTGTCTATGGTCGCATTGCAAATGCCAGTTGTAATAGTTGGATCTTGGTTGTGCCATCTGCCCTGTCATCATTTGTTTACCCCTTTATATACTTAGAGGTGACTGTTGTATATTTACACTATTGCAGATCCTCTGTTCCTTTCGGCTTTTCCCTTCAGGGGTCGCCACGGGGAATCAGTTGCCTCCATCTGACCCTGTCTTCTGCATCCTCTTCTCTCAAACCAAGTACCTTCATGTCCTCTTTCACTACATACAAAAACCTCCTCTTTGGTCTTCCTCTAGGTCTCCTGACTGGCAGGAGACCTAGTCTCCTAGTCTAGCTTCCACTACTCTTTCCCATAACTTCATTGTAAGGCTCATCAGCTTTATTCCTCTATAGTTGCCACAACCCTGTACGTCTCCTTGTTCTTAAAAATGGGCACCAGCATACTTCTCCTCCATTCCTCAGGCATCTTCTCACTATCTAAGATCCTGTTGAACAACCCAGTCAGAAACTCTACCGCCGCCTCTCCTAGGCACTTCCAAACCTCTACAGGTATATCATCAGGACCGACTGCCTTTCCACTCTTCATCCTTTTCAATGCCCTCCTCGCTTCATCCTGACTAATCTTTGTTACTTCCTAGTCCACAACAGTCACCTCTTCTAGTCTTTGTTCTCTCTCATTTTCCACGTTCATCAACTCTTCAAAGTACTCTTTCCATTTTCCCATCACACTACTGGCACCTGTCAATATACTTCCGTCCCTATCCTTAATCACCCTAACCTGCTGCACGTCCTTCCCATCTCTGTCTCTCTGTCTTGCCAACCTGTATTGATCAGTCTCTCCCTCCTTACGTCCAACCTAGCATACTGTACAAGACATCATAAGCCCCTTGTTTGGCCTTTGCTACCTCTACTTTCACCTTACGCTGCATCTCCCTGTACTCCTGTCTACTCTCCTCAGTCCTCTCAGTGTCCCACTTCTTCTTGGCTAACCTCCTTCTCGGTATACACTCCTGTACCTCCTCATTGCACCACTCATCTGGAAGCACCTCCTGACCACCCAGAGCCTGTCTTAACTCCTTCCTGAAAGTCATGCAACACTCATCCTTTTTCAGCTTCCACAATTTCATCTTCTGCTCTGCCTTTGCCCTCTTCATCTTCCTCACCACCAGAATCATCCTGCACACCACCATCCTATGCTGTTTGGCTAAACTCTTGCCTACCACTACTTTCCAGTCACTGATCTCCTTCAGATTACACTGTCTACACAAGATGTAGTCTACCTGTGTGCTCCTACCTCCACTTTTATAGGTCACCCTATGTTCCCGCCTCTTCTGGAAGAAAGTATTCACTACAGCCATTTCCATCCTTTTTGCAAAGTCAACTACCATCTGTCCTTCTGCATTCCTCTCCTGGTTACCAAACCTGCCCATCACCTCCTCATCACCTTTGTTTCCTGCACCAACATATCCATTGAAGTCTGCACCAATGTCAACTTTCTCACTTCTAGGTATGCTCTGCATCACTTCATCAAAGTCCAACCAGAATTTCTCCTTCTCCTCCAGCTCACATCCTACCTGTAGAGCATACCTACTAACAACAGTGACCATCACAACTTCGATTTCTAGCTTCAAACTCATAACTCTAGAACAACTTGAACCCTGCTCCTAAACTTCTGGCCTTGCTACCTTTCCACCTGGTCTCCTGGACACACAGTATATCCACCTTCCTCCTCTGCATCATGTCAACCAACTCTCTACCTTTTCCTGTCATAGTTCCAACATTCAACATCCTTACTCTCAGTCCTATACTCTTGGCGTTCCTGTTCTGTCTTCCTACGAACACACTTTCCTCCTCTCCTTCTTGACCAACTGTTGCAAATGACAATATCTAAAGTTATGCAGATGCTTTGTACAGATGTGCAGACGGGTAAGGAAAATAACAACAGAAAAAACAAACAAAAAACAACACATTTTTAAATTGTGATTATTAAGCTTTAATTCAGGAAGTATGAGACATGAAATATGGAGAAAATTCCATCAATCATCAGTCTTTGGATGTTCCTCATCCTCAGTTTTTCTGCTTAGTTCGTTGTGTGGTAGCCAGCTCCCTCATGTAGAACCTTGTTTGTAGTGGGAATTGACCTGCTATTACATTATCCAGCAGGAAATGGACACTAGCAGGGAGCATTTACAGTAAGAGCAGGGCAGGGATTTGTTCACCACAACCTATCTGCCCACTGGACAGTGTTTGTGGGTAAGGGTCGAGACATTGAAGATTAGGTGCTCTTCTAAGGACCTCTTTTTACCAGCATAGTAATGGAAAGGACAAGGACTCAGGAGAGCCAAGAAAAGAACCTTGACCATAGAGGTATGGGCTAAGGATACATAGGAGCTGGTTCAAGTGTATACAAGGAATGATTCATGTATACCACACACAGATTCATTTTGGTTAGACAGAGGAGAGCCCTGACCGGGAAGCCAACCCAAGTTCTAGAGTTCACTTACACCTACCCAAGAAGACATGCTAACCAGGTCCAGTACTATCCAAAAAAGCCCACCCAAGTCAGTGAAGGAAGTAGGACATACAATTGAATTTTGGAGAAGAGTAGTAGTGATATGACAACTAACGCTGGCTTGTTAACTGGAGAGCATTGTATCAAAAAGAAATGAAACACCTCAGTATGGTGTCATGACTTGCTTTTCAGACTGACGCTACATTGAATGTAAAGTGGTTGCTGCATACAATCTCTGATGTAAAAAGACCTTATACTTAAAAAAAACACACACACAAGACCCATGAAAGCATTCCTCATTTTGATTTTAGCAGAAAAGAATTTGCTGAGTGCAAAGGTGATAACAATCTCAATAAGAACGCAAAGTAAAAGACCACCTGCATACACATTTACAGTCACAAACATTTCGCATTACCAGCTCCCATTCTGAAACACATATACACATATCCATCTTTCTCCGGCCACACAAATGTTCTTCCTGTCACACATTCAAAGTCAGTGATCCTTACTGTGCAGTCAAATTCATCTTTGTTCTACAGATTGTCAGTTTGATTTATAGCGATTTGTTGTGCATCAATTTGAGACCAGATCTTGGCTGTGAGAAAAGAAGGAGCCACTCAATTATTACCTTTAATGGCTTTATTCCACCTCAACAATGGTGCTGTCATCCTGAAATGGCACCACTGCACCATTTAGCACAGGGCTCAGCACATTATATGAAGACTGTTTCTCATAAAAATAAAGGTGATGGATTTACAATCCAAATGTGATTCTGACCTTCTGTTAACAAGAAAAATAAAATATGAGGATAGTTTGCATGGAAACAAAGCAATTACAAGGTTCATAAGCTTAATGCTCACTTTCCGTTCCAAACAGTTCAATTTGAGGTACCAGAGAGAGGATATAATGTGTGAGTAGAAACTCAGGGGTAGTTTGTTATTTAAAACGAGACCTGTGACCTATTTTGACATGAAAGCAAACAGCAAGAAGTTACTATGAAAAATGACTTGGAGCAAAGACCAACTAATCGGTAATGCCGTTGAATAAAACCTTGTCACAAGAATACAAACAGCACAGTTAAATAAAGTAGAACGAATGGGATAGTCATACAAATAGGGAGTAGGGAATAATGATGTTGTACACATGCATGCAGATAATGGTAACCATGGTACTTTAGATTATTTGCATGGAATTTTAATTAACACACGTCTTGTCCTTTTTAAGTAATATCTTTCAACTGAATGCATGTACAATGTGTCATGTCCATGATTTTAGTTAACGTCACATTCAAAACCTCTATGACAGCTTTTGTTAGAGATTGACATACAGTATGTTACCATTTTTAAAGGTCAAGAAGAGGCATTTTAGTGTTTATATTATACAGTGGTATCTCTACTTAAATTAATTGGTTCTGGAAAAAATTTCTTAAGCAGAAAATTTTGTAAGTAGAGACGCGTTTTCCATGCAAATGCCCTAATCCGTTCCAAGCCCCCCAAAATTCAGACATAAATGTTTTATAAAACATAAAAATGTATCAAAACGTAAAAAATACATGTTACAATTTGATTATTACACAATAAATGAGAGTTGTGCATAATGTAAAAAACAAAGAATAGAGTAAAGAATAAATATGATTGTCATTTACCTTTTAACTGCTGTCCTCATTGTTTTTTTCCCCCTTTGGTTCATACGCTACTTGCCTCACCATGCCGAACAACAGAGTGAACTCCAGTCTTCCTTTTGAACTTCTTGAACCACTCACACGATGCCTTAAACTCCTGGTGTTCTTTCGCCAACTTTCCCTCGCCTGAATCCTCCTTCACGAGGTCATTAAAAATGACGGTTGCCTTTTCGCAAAATATTTACGGAAAACTATCAGAACACCACATGGGTCGAGGGCCGAATGACGAGGACTCTGCATAGACACCTATCTAGCTACACACATCGACACATATAGAAGAGGTCCCTCTTAGCCAATGGGATGCCAGGATGCTAGGTAATAGCCAATGGCAGAGCAGCTATAAGAATGTTGCGTTCAGGAACCTTTGGAAGCTGCGAGTAGCAGCCCATACTGTATTTTTACCTTTCGTATCCTGAAATTTCTTTCGTTACAAGAGGCAATATTTTCCTGTTTAGGCGTTTCTTAACTTGAAAATTTCGTATGAAGAGACGTTCGTAAGTAGAGGTACCACTGTATACCAAATTAATTTCAGAGTGGGTTTACTTCCTCAGTGTGCAGGTGTTCAATCGTCATCCATCATCCATCCATTTTCTCCCTGGGCATGGTAGCGACGTGCAGAAGGGTAATCCAAATGTCCCTTTTCAGCAAACTCTACCCTGAGTTCTCATTTCACTTACGGGAACACATACACACCGGTAGGTACCATGGAAGTATCCTAATCATATGCCTGAACCATCTCAACTGATTCCTTTAGACACAAAGCAGCGGGGTCTTGAGCTCTCATTCAATTTAGAAACTCCACCCTATCTTGAAGGATGAGCCAAGACTCTTGCAAAGCAAACTAATTTCTTGTGTCCACAGTCTTATTGCTCATGATCATAGGTGAGGGTTAACAAATGTTGCCTGATAAACTGACAGCTTTGTTTTTCAGCTCATCTCTCATGTCACCTTGATGGTATGATACAGAGTCCACAAGACTGCTGATGCTGACGGGTTCCCTGTCCATTTCAAGGCCTTCTTTCACATCACTTGTGAAAAATAGCTTGAGATACCCAAACTCCCATTCTTATGAATTAATGCACAATCAATTCATTTTTGATAAGAAATAACTAAATAGCTAACAACGACATGGGTGAGTGACAGTAAGAAACTAAAACGGTATATGTGTGAACACAAAAGCTAATCCATTCATTTATCATTTCCAGATTTCCATTTTAGGATGTCAGCATAGAACTGGTAGGACTGAAGGTTAATTTAAATGTGAGACAAATAATGCTTTGAAGGTCTTAAAAATATCAATCCCCCCTTTAAAAATGATTCATTCTGGTGTAAAATGTGGCATCATTTAGCCTACTTAAAGAGACATTAGGATAGTAAATCGAACATTGCTTTGCTGCCCACATGCTCAATATCCTCAGACAGAGAACTCATTTTATCAAAATAAATTATCACAATCTATTCACATGTTATTATAACACTGTCAACGGTGACCTACATTTATGGTGGTAAGCCATTAATCATACAGCCTGTGAGGAGAGGTACAACCTTCTATGAACCAGAGGAGGCCATCCAGGCAGGGAATCAGGGGAGCCATGTCTCTTAGTAGAAGAATAAAATACAAAACTAAACACTATTGGTGACAGAGTGGTCCAATAAGTCAATGGGCTTGTGGAAGGTAACCTCACTGAGGTCCACAGGGAGGGGTGGTGTGTGTGTGTCTGTGTGTGTGCGTGTGTGTGTGTGTGTGTGTCTATGTGTGTGTGCACATGGTGGTGGTGGTGCGGTGGGAGGGATTGTGGTAGCCCGCTGGCCCTTTCATACACAAAGGACTTGTTTTGAAAGTGACAGATTAATTGCTGGTTTCTGTTCAATACACAAGACTATCTGTACTCATGGGTGTTGGAAGTTTCAAATAAATTAAACATGAGCAGAGAAAGGCAATGCAGGCAAAAACCGTGACTCTAAGATGCAAATGCAAGGTCAATTAATGAACATCTATATTGATTTAGTGGTGCTAAATAAAATGTCTATTGGTCAACAGGTCCTATTTATTTTACTTGACGATTCAATTTTATTTGTGGACAATAAAATATGTATGAACCAACCTCTATGTATACTTCTAATTCACATGTATCCCTCTGGCATCTGCATGTGTGTAGAGCCGTTTATCATGTATTCTGCATATACCCAAATAAAGTACTTTATAGCAGTAGCCAAATCACAAGACAAATAACAATTTTCCGCTATATGACATAACCTAGGTTATTGTCTCAACTACAACTAGCTTGTATTCTGAAAGATAATAGTTGTTACTTTTGTAATCCTACTTACTTTTTACCTTGTGCCATCTACAGGACAAATTTATTTTTTTTAACAGCTAGGAATGGAAACACAGGTCACAATTTCTACCACTGAACAAGCAGTGCTTCAGAAATAGGCCAAATTTAAATGATGACCCCAAAAAACAAGTTCAGGCTCGTAACTGAACCTGGACCCAATTAGGTCTCTGATATGTAGCTCACAGACCTACTATAAGGCACATTTCATTCACATGAGACGTAAAAGACACAAATATTCATTAAGTCCTTAACTACCTCCAAAATAAATATTGCAGTTGAAAGGGATGCAAAATTCTTCAACTTCTACCTGCATTTTGCTTCCATTGCTAATGCCCACCTTTGTCCTCCTCTTTTCCCATGTTTTTCCTCTCACCAGCTGTTGTTTTCTTGTCTCTGGAGTCATTGACTTATTGGCCTACTCAACAGTCACCAATAGTGTATCCCTGCCACTAAAAATTGCCTTTGACACTCTTGTGACAGGGTTTGACACTCTTTTGACACTCTTGTGACAAAATGTTCCAGGCTGTGTTCATCCTAGAGTGGCGTCTATCTAAGTTTCTTAGACCTGAGAACATTGATTATATAAAATACACAATAACAATACAAAACAAAAATTATTTAAAAACAAATAAAATAAGCTATGCCTTAGGTACATACTGTATATGCATGTTTAAATAACAGTCACCAAATGCTGGCATGTCAAACTTCAGCATGCCAGCAGGTCAGCATTTTTTTTTTTTTTTTGCAGTAATGACTTTAATGACTGATGCAATTATAAATTACAAATCAGGCTCTGTTCACATTTTTGTTATAGGGGTAACACAAAATTGAAATCAATAGAAAAAGAAATGATTAAGCTTTTGTTGACATGGACATGATTATCAAGTAAAAAATAGTTTGTCAATTATTTTTTTTTCTTTTTAGCTGTGCCTGCAAATCTCATATCTATACTATAGGAGCTAGATGTCCAAAATACAACTATTAAAAAAACATCAAGAACAAGAAAAAAGCTTGCAAAAATGAGCACACTGTCAAAATCTGTTTAAACACAATATGGAAGCATATTTTGTAATGCTCACGGGACACAATACTATCATGTTAATGTAGAACTAACATCATCACTCTTGGCAACCAGAACTACTTAACAGCAGGGAGTCATGCTCTCAATAGTCACTCTCCAACTGTGTCTCATTACAGATTAATGAACTCAGTGACAAAGAGAACTTGATAAAATTTTCCCTCAGTAAATGTATATTTATTATTAATAGATAAACAAACAGAGAAACTTGTTTTACCAAATTGCATACATAGGACTGTAGTATAAACTAGGGAATATTAAGTTGTTTGTTGCTGTCATTGGCAACATGACATTCTGCAATGCCAAACATTAAAGTTCTGTATTAATGGAAGAATAATGAGTCAAGTATAATTTAAGTTACACATATTTTAAGTTTGTGCTCTAAATATTTAGCCTTTTTGTGAAATAGATAGTCGTTGACTTCATTTTGAGCTTGTAATCCACATTGCTTCATTCATTTTCTTCCACTGTGTCCACCGCAGTGGGTCACAGGGAGCTGGAGCCTATCCCAGCTGGCATAGGGCGTGAGCTGGGGGAAACTCCCGGCACTTTTGCCAGTGCACTGTGGAGCCACACACAAGACATACAACCACGCACACACACACTCACTCCTATGGGCAATTTGGAAACGGCCAATTAACCTGAAGCGCATGCTTTTGGAGGTAGGAGGAAGCCGGAGAACCCGGAGAGAACCCACTCCGACATGTGGAGAGCATGCAAACTCTGAACAGAGCGGGACTTGAACCCAGAACCGCCTTGTTGTGTGGTGACAGCGCTACCCACTGTGCCACCGTTCCGCCCTCCACATTGCTTATTTCAAGAAAAAAATATTTGTCTAGTACAGATGTTTGCGTATTTATATTTTATTTGTAAAAATTGAAAAATGAAATTTGCAAAATGTGTGAAAATGGAGAATAGTTTGGAGCAAAATGAGCAGCTAAAGCAGAAAAGACAGTGCTGGTTTAGCTGTTATTGCAAAATCTCATAGCCAGAGAGGAAACAGTCAGTCCTTTTTCAGGCATACTGTGTATTCACTGACACAGTGTTGGGGGAGGCAGGAATGTGGACACACAAGGAAGACCATTACAGTTTACGACAAGTGCATCATCAAATGTCATTCTCACACCATTATGGATTTGGTTGTCATTATTGTAAAAAAAAAATTGTTCTGTCCTCATTGATTGCACATTTAATGCATCACTCAAAATGCCTTAAAGAAATCAAACACCCCTGTGATTCTCCTTAAGCAGATGCTGCTTGCTTGTTCTAGCTACAATGCACATCCTGGATCAGTGGTGAATTTAATGCTCACTCTACGGCGGAAAGATGGCTCGGGAGATGAATGTTTACTTCACTAATGTCAAGCATTCGGTCAGCTCAGTTTGTTGAAATGGAGCACAATTCCAAAGAAAGACAAATTTAAAATTTTGAATCTTAAATAGGAAGACTGAACCTCGAACTAATTGTTTAGGATTTTTGATGCACAACAATCACACAATGTCACTCAAACATGAGTGTACAACAGCATAACTCTGATGGTCATTCTGAACCTGTGTGTTTTGACCATGTCATAGACATAATTTGAATTATCCATAGAAAAGAAACAACTTGGAAGTCTTAAATGGGTCATACATTTCTGTGTGATATCCTCCTGTTAGTACTGACACGTTACAGAATTTTATTTTGTACTTTGTTACTCCATCATCATTCTAACAATATCATATTAATTTATTTGAGGTTTATGTTTGAACAAAGAATATCTTAGTTCGCACAAAAAATTGCGTTGTGGTTAAAGAAAAGATGTAAAGAGGGTAGAAAACACCACCACATAATTTGTTCTTACAACAGTACTAGACCCCTGTTTCCGATCCACATAAATAAAATGCGGCCATTACTAATAAGTTACTCTATAAATTCTGTTAAATGTGCTATAAAAGAAATTAATGTAAGACAAGACTAGAACAACCACAATGGATATGTGTTTACACTACTACAACCAATAATGTAATTTAAATCACAACCAGACATTTTACATATGTTTCAAATTAACAGTATGACGTTCAAACATGTACGATAATGTCCTCCAAACGATTCATTATCGCCAAAAGCTTCCAAAGCCATACTTCCAGCTGAGGGGAGCTGTGATGTTAATGTGTGTTAAACAGCCAGGTTACAAGAGGATGGATAGAGGGAAGACTTGAGGTCATTTTCCCATCCTCACTTTATGCCCCACTCTTTATGAGTCAAAACTGGTTGGGCCAGTCCTCTGGTTCAATGGAGACTGAGTCATTTTCAATAGACTCCATATAAGTACAGTATAAAGACAGCAAATATTCCCTACACACATTGGTACACGACAGCTTCCTAGTACTGCTCGTTGGTTAATTGCTTGAAGTGTAAGCTGACTGATTGCAGCAGAGTGCAGTTATAAGCTGGGGTATATGGTTTGCATGGATGCAATCAGGGCATTGGTGCCAACAATTGGATTCTAGCAGCCACTAGTAGCTAGTACAGGTTGTGAAAAATGTAATCTACATTTAAATATTCAATTCATCCAATGCTGCAATCCATTATGATCTTAATAAAAAATATGCAATAAATGACCTATATTTTCTATGCCTCAGGTTCTGGATGAATATGGATGAGCAGGTCCAGAGTTGGTGGGGGATTAGTGTGCACAGAGAGCAGTCTAGTGCTGAACTTTCTTGCACAACACCAGACACACATGGACATAGTCCTTTAACTAATGGAGCAAATCTCTACAAATTTCTGACAGTAAATGTCGCTAAGTTTTTTTTTTGTCTAGAAGCAAATAATGCTGGAATGTTGGGGTAACTAAGAGCAACTACAAAAGTCAAACTGTTTTTTCAGCCATTGTTTTGGCCATTTACATCATATCCATTGAGTGTTGGCTCAGTGAACCAATATGATGAACAGACCTTTCATCCATCACACTACTAAGACATAATGAAGCAACTGAAGGCCAACTGCAATGGGAGCCAGAGTGATGTGAAAATGTGGTCTTCAGGTATTTTTTTTACAGACTGCTGCCACCTGTTGCTATGGAGAGCTGTAACCACTTGTGTGTGAATAGCTTCACTAAAAATAAACATTTTATGTACATTTAAACCATTCCACGGTATAAAACAAAATTTTCATTATTTAAAAAAAAAAAGTTTGTCTCATCTAAAGTCAGAAAAAAGAAGGGTACAGTATAGCAAAATCAACCTAACCTGTTTGCAGACTGTTACCCCAGAATGTGATTGGTTGTGACGTTTGCAGAAACACAGCCTAAATTGAATCCAGTCCATACAAAATAAATGTAAAGCAATTAGCAACTTGGATTACTTTGACCTGTTATATACAACATACAAGCAAAAGCCAGCCATTGCTGCCTATTGTTATTTGATGTTAGCTTGCAGTTTACCATGCTGATGACCAACATTTATTTGTCTGAAATTATACGTATATACATTTAAACCAGCAAAGTTCAGGGTTTCAACTAGAATGATTCCCTTTCCATGTGACAAATTTGCTCCATGTTATACATTATGTTAGCTCCCAGCTAGTGTACTATTGTCACATTGGCCTAAAGGTCCTGTGAGCCTCCAAATGAATGAGCTAGCTGCAGCATGAGATCATTATAATGCACAGTGCTGCTATCTGCCTTGCTGTGCCTCCGGCACTGGGAGGTCATGTTTGATGATCCCATGACCATGTACCGTATAATAGAGAAAAATAATTGTCAATTTTAAATGTAATAATTATATTGTGTTTTCTCTCCATGGGGCCAGTCGCTACTGTGTAATACAGACTGCAGTTTACTGATGTGCTTCATGAACATAACAGACTTTTAATTGATTTTTCCTCAAGCAAGATCAAATTGTTTATCAGGAAGAGTCTTTGTTCATGCGCAGTTTTGCACTTAACATGTCCCACTATACACTTTGGTGATCATGACTGACAACCAAAATACATTTTTATCCATGTTGTATGTAAGGTTGTCTGACATGATGAATGATAATGAAAAGACCGTGTGAACTGCTATGGCATTTCTTCACATTTCCACATTTAGGTCATTTGAGGATCTGGGGGCTTTGCAGCCTTTAGAAATTCTTTGGAAATGGCTTAGGTCTGCTAACCAGCCGCTAAACTCAAATTGTGTTATGTGAATAGAAAATAAGTGAAACACTGTTGACTGCTACAGACTTCATCCACATAGAGCCTAATACACCACAAAGGCTTTTCATCAAATTTCACCTTAACTCTATTCACAAAGTGAGGAGTGAAAGGGAGTCAGCATAAATCCAACAACAATGGGTTAGTGGGTCTAAATATTGCCTGTTTCGGGCTTCGCATTTATCTGCCAAAAATACATTTTCACTTAAGTCATTGTGATTACCTCAGCTATGTTTTATAATGAAAACAGAAGAAGAGAAATAAAGAGGTGTAAAATGTCCACACATGGCTAGCCTAGAGGAAATAGAGTCCTTGTCCACAATGTGGAGTGGCGGAATGTACATCTTGTTCGTCTGTGCCTGGCCCTTTCTACTGCCTGATCACCTGCTAGTGACAGCTCTCCTCCTCCTTTGGAGTTATAGCGCAATGCAATAATAGCATTTTCTGTATTGAGTTTGTCTTTGCAATTGGGAGGAAATGCAGCAGCAGCAACATGGTCTCATTACCAATTTCAATTAATCTACAGTAATAAAGTAGAAGACATGTTTTTTCACATCCCATAGCAATCAGCCACTGTGAATCTGGTTCTTCCGGTATACATACAGGTATTACAAGTCAATCCTTTCTCTTGACATGCTCCATTTTACTGATTTAAAAGGCTTATTGCTGCCTGTTCTGTGTCTCTATGGTCAACAGAGATGAAAAAAAATTAGGATGGTTAGTAAGTTTGTCATTATAAGCAAACTATTTAATGTCAGGATAACTAGCACAGACTTGGGCTTTGTGTGTGTTGAATAATCTGTATATGAGACAAAATTAGTTCCACTGTCAACCAGTTAACATTTCAGTGGTAATAATATAGCTAAATATAAATAATATCGTTAAACCGAGTGTTGTCAAAACCTTTGCCAATCCAGTTTTATTCTTAGATCCTAATAATCATACTAATAATCTGATCTTAATAATCATAATCATACTTTTTTGTCATAGTATCTTATGCATTTCTGTTCTATTATTACTATCAATAAATTTGTCAATCATTACTGTTTTTATTTATATGGCAGGTTCTACTATTATGAGCTGTTGGCTTGATAGGAGGAAGATAACTCTCTTCAAGCTTTGAGAGTTTTAAGATGTTTTTTCTCTCAGTAGATACAGCATATGAAGCAGGGGAAGAAGACAAAATGATACAGAATAGCATAGTAAAAGGCATCATGGATCACCAGTTCTCAACACTGCTTGGCGTTGTGCCTTTTTCCCAGATCCACTCAGGGCATTCACTAACTTTATGAAAGGGACAATATATAAATCCCTCCAACCTCCTGGTATCTGCTGCACTATGAAATACACTAAATGCTAAAGATTGAACACTAGAAGAGTCCCCACTTTGAATAGCTTTTGTCCTCGGGTCAATTTATGGTATGCCTCAGCTCACAGGAAGCCCAGAGAGCTTTGCAAACTGTGACACAGTGACACAGACATTAAACAAGATGTGTTTCTGTCCTGGAGATGATGGGTCTATGAAAGACTTGATATTGTTCAAATGTCATTTTCTTTCTCTGACCAGCTGCTGTGTGATTGCTGTACTGTGGTCTTTTCAATATAGTAGCACCTAAGGAACAGTTTTCACATGCCAAGAATATGACAACACAACCTGTCCATCATTGGAAACATAAATTTATGATGCAGTCAAAATGTACTTCTATGGAGAAAAAGAAATGACACAAAGAAACCCACAGCTCACCAAAACATCACATCTTCATTCAGCCTTGCTCAGACCTCTAACTGACCTTGAACTCCGGATAACCTCCAGAAATTTCCTGCAGCCAGATGCCCACAACCACAGCTGTAGTTATGAAATGAAAAGAAGACGAGAGCAGGTCTGATTGTTCTGTTTGGGTAATGTTCACGAAGGCCTGATTACAGAGACAGGTGGTCTGGGAAACATTGTGAAATGGACTGAGAGATAAAGTCACAGCTATTCTTGTGACACTCATTTCATGTCACCTGTTTGGAGAACAAATTGAAAACATTTAGTTTTCTTGAATATCTCTTTTGAATATCTTTTTAAACTTTATAAATCAAGATGCCATTTGCAATAGAGTTTGTGGATCTGTGTTTGTTTATGTGTTGTTTTAGTATTTCAGAAATGTTGACATTTAGTTTTTAACATAATTGCAGCCAGGTTGTACAGCACACTACTCATTCATTTGACCAGATGATGTTTACTCTGAAGCAGAATTCAGAATGATTTTAGAATATGAATGGAAAAAGCTAAGATAGACCGAGTCAAAGCACAATCTCAAGAGGCTGTTTGAGAAAATAATAACCTTGACCTGCAAAAACGGTTTCTTATTTCAAAATAATAGTCAGAGTGATTGATTCATGATGTAGAACAGTACGTAGTAATGAAGATGTAATAGCTCCAGCCTAACAAACGTAGATTCAACATACAGAAAAAATTCAAAAATGCTTTCAGGATCAATTTTCTTTTAATTGCTAACTGGATTCTGCCAAACCACTGGGACAAAAAGGTGTTATATCAAGGCTTTAATGGAGTAGCACTTAAGTCCCTGTGGGGAAATTCCCTCTGCTTCTGATCCATACTCACTAGTAAAGAATGGTTGACAGCTACTAAGGTAGAAATCCTGTTAGAAAATAAACACTTTGGTCAAGGGAAAAAGCAGGAATATTCCCTATGGGACCCTGGTTCACCAAGATAATATCTACATGAAAACCGGAGAATGAGAACGTGGAACAGTTTTCAATTACCGTATTACATGAAATGGAACCAGAGAGCTGCCATAAGCTGTTAATAAGGTATAAAATGTAAATTCTATTGGTGTTAAAGGTAAGATTAATGAACAAATCACTGCACTGAGATATTCCATTACGGTAGGCATTGCCGGATGTTCTTCTTTTCCCTTCGTTTTTCCCTTCAGGGGTCTCCACAGCGAATCAATTGCCTCCATCTAACCCTGTCTTCTGCATCCTCTTCTCTCACACCAACTACCTTCATGTCCTCTTTCACTACATCCATAAACCTCGTCTTTGGTCTTCCTCTAGGCCTCCTGCCTGGCAGTTCAAAACTCAGCATCCTTCTACCAATATATTCACTGTCTCTCCTCTGGACATGTCCAAACCATCTGTCTGGCCTCTCTCACTCTATCTCCAAAACCTCTAACATGTGCTGTCCCTCTGATATACTCATTCGTGATCCTATCCTTCCTGGTTACTCCCAAAGAGAACCTCAGCATCTTCATCTCTGCTACCTCCAGCTCTGTCTCCTGTCTTTTCCTCAGTGACACTGTCTCGAGGCCAAACAACATCGCTGGTCTCACCACAGTTTTGTACACCTTTCCTTTCATTTTAGTTGAAACTCTTCTATCACACATCACACCTGACACTTTTCTCCACCCGTCCCATCCTGCCTGGACACGATTCTTCACCTCTTTTCCAGACTCTCCATTGCTCTGGACTGTTGACCCTAAGTACTTAAAATCCTCCACCTTGATATCTTCTCTCTGTAACCTCACTCTTCCACTTGGGTCCCTCTCATTCACACACATGTGCTCTGTCTTACGTTGGCTAACCTTCATTCCTCTCCTTTCCAGGACAAACCTCCAGCTACTCCTCCACCTGTTCCCTACTCTCACTGCAGATCACAATGTCATCTGCAAACATCATAGTCCATGGAGATTCCTCTCTAACCTCATCTGTCAGCCTGTCCATCACCATAGCGAACAAGAAGGGGCTCAGAGCTTATCCCTGATGCAGTCCCACCTCCACCTTGAACTCCTCTGTCACACCAACAGCACACCTCACCACTGTCTTACAGTCCTCATACATGTTCTGCACCACTCTAGCATACTTCTCTGCCACTCCAGACTTCCTCATACAATACCACAGTTCCTCTCTGGGCACCCTGTCATAATCTTTCTGCAGATCAACAAAAACACAATGCAGCTCCGTTTGGCCTTCTCTGTACTTCTCTATCAACATCCTCAAAGCAAATACTGCATCTGTAGTACCAATTTTTGGCATGAAACCATACTGCTGCTCACAAATGCTCACTTCACCCTTTAGTCTAGCTTCCACTACTCTTTCCCATAACTTCATTGTAAGGCTCATCAGCTTTATTCCTCTATAGTTGCCACAACCCTGTACGTCTCCCTTGTTCTTAAAAATGGGCACCAGCACACTTCTCCTCCATTCCTCAGGCATCTTCTCACTATCTAAGATCTGTTGAACAACCCAGTCAGAAACTCTACTGCCACCTCTCCTAGACACTTCCATACCTCCATAGGTATAACATCAGGACTGACTGCCTTTCCACTCCTCATCCTCTTCAATGCCCTCCTTACTTCATCCTGACTAATCTTTGCTACTTCCTGGTCCACAACAGTCACCTATTCTTGTATTTGTTGTCTCTCATTTTCCTCGTTCATCAACTCTTCAAAGTAATTTTCTGTATATTTTCAGTAATAATTTTGCTGCTACTGTGACACCTAAATTTCCCAGTTTGGGATAAATAAAGTATATCTATCTATCTATCTATCTATCTATCTATCTATCTATCTATCTATCTATCTATCTATCTATCTATCTATCTATCTATCTATCTATCTATCTATCTATCTATCTATCTATCTATCTATCTATCTATCTATCGATCTATCTATCTATCTATCTATCTAATCTTTCCATCTTCCCATCACACTACTGGCCCCTGTCAATAGACTTCCATCCCTATCGTTAATCACCCTAACCTGCTGCATGTCCTTCCCATCTCTGTCTCTCTGTCTTGCCAACCTGTATAGATCAGTCTCTCCCTCCTTACCGTCCAACCTAGCATACACGTCATCATAAGCCCCTTGTTTGGCCTTTGCTACCTCTACTTTCACATTACGCTGCATCTCCTTTTTTGAGATCAATGGCTAAGGCACTGTTTGGTTTGTCCTCAGAGTGGTGGATCCTCGACAATCAGTGACCTCTGTGTGCTTCATCGGCTGGTGGTCGCTCTACTGGATGGATCTGCGTGCCTTTGTCATACATTTATTATTGTTATTGTTATTGTCATTGTTATTATTATTGTGTTGTTAATCTGTACTTGCGATATCTATTACTTCGTCTGCTCACTCCTGGAAGAGGGGTCCCTCCTCTGCAGTCTTCCTGAGGTTTCTCCCATTCATTTCTTCCCCTGTTAAAAGGGTTTGGGGGGAGTTGTTCCTTACCTGATATGAGGGTTGTACTGCTCGCAGTGCACAAAGGTCAGAGGGATGTCGTCCATGTGTAGATTGTAAAGCCCTTTGAGACATTGTTTGTGAATCTGGGCTATATAAGAATAAATAAACTTGAAACTCCTTGTACTCCTGTCTACTCTCCTCAGTCCTCTCAGTGTCCCACTTCTTCTTGGCTAACCTCTTTCTCTGTATACACTCCTGCACCTCCTCATTCCATCACCAAGTCTCCTTATCTACTTTCCTTCCAGACGACACGCCAAATACTCTCCTACCTGTCTCACTGATCACATTAGCTGTAGTTGTCCAGTCATCTGGAAGCACCTCCTGACCACCCAGAGCCTGTCTTAACTCCTTCCTGAAAGTCATGCAACACACTCCCTTTTTCAGCTTCCACCATTTTGTCTTCTGCTCTGCCTTTGCCCTCTTCATCTTCCTCACCACCAGAATCATCCTACACACCACCATCCTATGCTGTTTGGCTACACTCTTGCCTACCGCTACTTTGCAGTCACTGATCTCCTTCAGATTACACCTTCTACACAAGATGTAGTCTACCTGTGTGCTCCTACCTCCACTCTTATAGGTCACCCTATGTTCCCGCCTCTTCTGGAATAAAGTATTCACTATAGCCATTTCCATCCTTTTTGCAAAGTCAACTACCATCTGTCCTTCTGCATTCCTCTCCTGGATACCAAACTTACCCATCACCTCCTCATCACCTCTGTTTCCTGCACCAACATGTCCATTGAAGTCAGCACCAATGATAACTCAATGTCTCACTTCTAGGTATGCTCTGCATCACTTCATCAAAGTCCAACCAGAATTTCTCCTTCTCCTCCAGCTCACATCGTACCTGTGGAGCATGCCCACTAACAACAGTGACCATCACAACTTCGATTTCTAGCTTCAAACTCATCACTCTAGAACAACTTGAACCCTGCTCCTAAACTTTTAGCCTTGCCACCTTTCCACCTGATCTCCTGGACACACAGTATATCCACCTTCCTCTTCTGCATCATGTCAACCAACTCTCTACCTTTTCCTGTCATAGTTCCAACATTCAACGTCCCTACTCTCAGTCCCATACTCTTGGCGTTTCTCTTCTCTCTCTTCCTACAAACAAACTTTCCTCCTCTCCTTCTTCGACCAACAGTAGTCCAATTTCCACCGGCACCCTGTAGGTCAACAGCACCTATGGCGGTCGTTATTAACCCGAGCCTCGACCGATCCGGTATGGAAGTCATAGGTTTGATTCACATGTTTGCTGGATATTTGCTGGATGTTCATTCAATTAAGTTAAAAATGGAAAGTCCCAGCCGAGCACTTAGTGCTTGCAAATCAGTTAGGAAAATTCAGTAATATTGATCAACTGTCAATAAAGACCACACATACACAGGACCCTTTTCTTTGCCTACCCTCCAGTGAGTGTGTTAGTTCAACCTGGCAATATTGTCTTGTTTTACCTGTCTCTAAATTTGTTACCGCAAATCTGCTATTTAGGTCTGTGGCTTTTGTCTGTTTTTGAACGTTTCTTTTGTTACCATTCTAAAAAAGGTCAGTAGAGGGTGTTTAACAGTCCAATAAAAGCAAAAAAGACATGAAAATCTCTACATTAGACAGATGATGACAGGACGAGTATAGCTAAAGCATGGGGGAAAAATACAGAAGTAAAAAAGGACAGACTAAATCCAGTGATAAAACCATAGGTCATTGTATTATGAATACATTTCTTATAAATGATATGTGGAATTTATTTAGTGTATTCTACTTGCACATTGTTTTTACTTGATGTGATGCTGCAACTATGTGAAATGTTTAGTTGTCTCCATGATGCGATCTCTTCTCTTGATAAACATGACCTGTTAGCAAGTCCTTATGCTTAAAAAATGTAAAAAGAAAAATCTTTCTATCTTCGATACACATTCAATTTATCAGATTCAATTCTTCTGACCACAAAATAAATTACCTGTAACCTATTTCTGTCTTAAAAAAATCTCTAAACTGCAGCCTAATATGCAGTTACACCTAGTCACTTTACTGCTGTTCCTCACTTGGCATGTGGCATTCATTGTAGGAACATGGCACAAAATGGTTCACAATCCTTTGCTTTTGGTTGTCATGGAACGTCTTGCAATGTCCCCAAAGCCCCACCCCCCTCTCTGTCTGCTGTCTTGATCTCTCTGACTGCATCTCTACTTGCCTTCCTTTTCCCTTTTACTCTTTTCTCTCCATCGCCTTGGCTGAGATAAATAGGGGGTATTTAAGTCTGATGTGAGAACATAATGTCTCCTGCTCAGTAGAAACTACATTTGTCAGTGCCACAGTGCTTTTTGCTCTGGGTAATTGTGCAGCATTGTCTTGCAAGGCTGCCTGAAGATATTCCTGCTGTAGAAAAGGAAGCAAAGTCGGTGGGAGAGGGGAAT
The DNA here is from genome assembly GCF_040054535.1 of Antennarius striatus. NCBI lineage: Eukaryota > Metazoa > Chordata > Actinopteri > Lophiiformes > Antennariidae > Antennarius > Antennarius striatus. Next base: position 8,971,867 of record NC_090780.1, on the reverse strand, counting down.
TTCATGCCATGTGGAAATGAAAAGAATGTGTTGTTCTAGTATGTGACATATGTGGTTGCCTGTATGATTGATTGTGCCATTAGCAGATGCAACCACACTGTTTGGATCATGCAGGTCCTTAATGTCTAGGTTTTGTTTTTGTCATTGGAACTTTCCTTATAAAATTCATGGATGGATAATTAATCTCTCTCTGTGGTTTATTATTAACTTGGCATTGATACTCGTGAAAAAGTATGTGTTTCTCAATCTGTAATTTGTCCACAAATTGCTTGACACTTACAATAAAAGTTACAGAGGTGGAGCTGTTATCTCATTTGCCAGTGAGCAGTGAGCACAGACACTATTGAAGTATTAATCTGTATACTGTAGTTTTGACAGTAATGTTAGTGCAAGTTACAGGTGTAAAAGCTGCTGAAAGCCATTAGAATGTATTCTTACAAACCTTGAAGATGTTGATTACTTTTGAAATGGCAGACAGTAAAATTTAATCCTGCTGTTTGAACTTGACGAGTTACTCTGAAATATGACTTGAACATTTGCATTTTCTAAAAAGCATCCTCAGTGGGTTTCCTGTGAGGCAACAGCAAAGTACTCTCTTTCCAATCAGGACTTGGTTGATGGACTCGCCTCACTGATTGTGAAAGAGCCTGATGGGGAATAAAGTGCTCACCTGCTTTGAGTCATTCAGTTTTTCATCACACATCACTCCCCCTACCCTACAACCCATAATCAGTCACCCTGTAAAAAATAGTCCCCAGAAACAAGATTATGGTTACACATTGTACCCATGGATCAATGAGGTCAGGCTGACTTTTTATTGAACTACATAAAACAGTCAAAAGTTGCCTGATCACATTCACAACAGTCACAAGAGACCCATCAATGCCTACTACACATGTTTTTTGGAAACTATAAGAAAACCTAGGTACAGATTAAAATAATTTATTGTATTTGACACATATTTTCCCTGACTGGTCTGTTTGAATGCCAAAAAGTTGACTTCCTGCTATAAATTGATCACTGTGGGGATATCAAATGTTAATTTATGTGAACCAGCACCATCATAATCTGATTTTATAAATTAAAAACATGGTGAAACATCCAGCAGGAGCATGATTGGTAAACAGATATTCTGAAATAGAATAAGTCTCACCATGCAACTGGACCATGATGGATGCAGTCATAATTAGGCCATATTTGGAAGTAAATGCTGATTGACAAGGAGGTACATAAAAATCATGGATGGTTTAGCATAAAGGTATGTATTTATAAGTTTTTTGTTTTTTTCTGAAGTACAAAAGTGATTCTCAAAGGATTGCTTGAAGAGATTTGCCCTTTCTTTGAAAGATTACTAGGGTACTCAAAATTCCCAATGATATACATCATACTTTAAAAATCAGTATGTTTTTTGTGTGCAGAAGGATAGTTTTTTCAGGAGGAAAACACCAAATTTAGAAATGAAGAGGTGAAGTGCATCCAGGCTATGAAGCATTTCTTTGTGTCCAGAGCTCGCTACCTTCCCAAGCCTCCCAGTCATTCAAATGGTAAACCAGCAGCATTAACAGTCCAGTCCAGCACTCCGCACTCCAGTCTGACTCACTGTTTCCCAATACTTTCTCAAAACAGAGAATAGGGAAGCATTTACCATGAGAAAAGAGTCAGAGAGAAGAGTTAGAGTGGTGGATGTGGCACGCTTAATCGGTAATGTGTCTCAACATTTTTCTTTCAAGCATTTGCTATCATTTGTTTTGAGGCAGTCTTGAGTAATGGAAATACTCTAATTGTCTATAGTCTTGAGAGTAACATACAAATAGATCCAATTGTTTCTTCGATAAGGGAAAAAATTAAGAAATTTAATAAAAGTAAGTAAAATAAATGTAAAATTTGTCAAATGTTCAGAGTGAAACTATAATAAAATATTATAAACAAACACAAACACAAACAAACAAACAAACCAAAAAATAAAAAATAAATAAATAAGCCAAACAACAATTGCAGAACAAGGTTAAGTTCCATACTAAACACTGATTGCTCAAAATTCCTCAAAGATTGCCCATGTCATACTGTCTGGTCACATTCACACATTTTGATACATTTAGATACATGCATCTGCATTTTCTATGTGAAGAAATTCTGGATGTAGTGATATCTACACAATTTATAGCTTCTGTATATAATTTTTTGTAATTTTTTTAGACCTTATTTTCCATACATTATATTTTTCTGGCATTTATTTCATGGTTCAGGCTTTAAATGTTTAACCATAAGTTTATTAATACTTTTTATAAGTTTCAGAACACAGTCAAACAGGATTGTGTTATCTGATGGACTGCAGCAATGCATGCCTCCAAGAGGAAAGACATGTAGATTTTAACTGACAGCGGTGGTTTAATATTTCACAGATTTTATCTCGTTGCTTGTTTATCAATATTCTTTGTTGTTTCATTACCTGTATTTACATTTAAATCGATGCAGTTTTAATGCTTTTGTAGTGGCTTTGTAATTTTGCATAGATCGCCAACTAATTGTGTTTTCCCTTTCCTCCTATAGTCGCCGAGGGCCATATCCATTAATGGTGATATATCCTTGCAGTTTTACCTGCTTTTCTTTCGTTATTTTTGTCACTTTATTTTTCTTAATTTCCATGTATAAAGTAAGAAAATAAATTAAGGTTTTTACTCCACCATAATTAAACTATTTGCATTGTTAAAACATAATCAAACACATAATCAACACAGTTGAATAACTGTGATATTTGCTCAGATATGTCCTTTCTCAATCATGCAATAATTTACTTCACATTATAACTTTGCTTTAAAGGTCTATTAACTATTAAAACAGTATAATGGAGTCAGAACATTTAAACGTATGGTTTTGCATATTCTCATATGTGTGTAACTCTGCATGTCCTGTTTCTCATACACTCGGTGCGGGTGATAAGTCTGGAATATTATACTAGATAGCAGAAACCATCCAAGATAATTAAAACATAGCAGGGTCACTCTGTATTATTCATAGGAGGAGGAAAGATTTATGTGAAAGATTACAAAGTTGTTAAATTATATTCTTTGTTCTTCAATGATAGGACTTTGTTTTGATAAGATCTGATGCCATTTAATGAACCCTTTGCAGAATTTTGGATTCACTACTGAGGAAATGGTTAATTTCCTGTGAAAAGAAAATGGAAAAATATATAAATAATCAATAATATGATTTCAAGTGACTGTCTGGGGCCGGCAAATCATACATTTAGTTCTCATCCCTGAAGGAGCATCTGTCTGCAAGCATTGAGTATCAGCAATAGAAGTTCACCTGGAATTCAATACCATGTGGAGTGCTGAAACCCATGTTAATATCCCACTGCCTCACAAACATCCACCTAATTACATCTGTTTTCTCTAAGCACTCCTGTCGGCAAAGTTAAAATTGAGGCTTGAAGAAAATACCAGTGCATGTTCTGCTTCATCAGCTCAATTTATGGGATTGGGACAAACAGAAAGAGGAGCAGCAGGATGCGAGAGTCTCTGCAATCACTTAGTCATCTACATTTGACTTGCATAGAAGCTGTAGCCTTGAGAAACCCATGTCAATACCTATATACACAGACATATACGTATATATAAATATAAATAAATATATATATATATATATAAATACACACACACACGTATATATATATGTATATATATATGTATATATATACTGTGTATATATATACTGTGTATATATATACTGTATATATATATATATATATATATATATATATATATATATATATTTATATTTGTATTTATATTAGCAGCGCTACCAACTAAGCCTCTGTGCTGCCAAGATTCTTCCCTTCATATTATTTGTAGTCTGTAACACACGCCTCAGTGGTTTCATAATACTGACTGATGGGCTTGCATCTGAACTGTCATGGAAATAATTATACTGCAAAGAATGTTTGACTGTCAATGTATGTGTGTTTGTTTGTGTCAGAGTGCTTGACAGCTGAGGGCAGGCAGGCATGTCATCAGATTTCTTTCTCTATATAAGCAGAATTACGAAGGGGAAAGAGAGATAAGGAGGTTTGTTGACATACAGCATGATGCATCCTTGGTTTGATATTGTCAGTCTTCTTCAGATTACCACCACTATATCCGCCGCAGCGGGTCACGGGGAGCCTATCTCGGCAGCATAGGGCGTGAGGCGGGGGACACTCCGGGCACGACGCCAGTGCACCGCGGGGTTTGATATTGTTCTGTTTAAAAATGAATGAGACCAGTTGAGCATCATGTTTTCTTACATTCCTGTTTTTTTATTCAGAAGCCAAATGTTGGGTTTGTACATAAAACATTGAATGGTTTTTCCCTTGTTTGGATATAGATATTAGCATTTAGCTCAAAGCACTGTTATGCTGTGCAGACCCTTAGAGCCAGGTTATGCTGAAACAAAGTTTGTTGACAACACATACTGTATTATCAGATCCTGTTGGAAATCAAAATAATTTCATAACAATGCTTAATTGGAAATTCCCTACGAAAATATAACACTCATAAAATATACAATAAATATTGGATGGTGTGAATGGTGGATCAAAAAATTTGGAGATATACACTAATGGCTGGACACGTGTGAGACACAGTGAAGTTTGTGGCTGGTGAGACACAAACATTGGTCAAATTTATGAATTTATGAGCCAAATGGAGTGGCTTATTTGCCATTAAATTAGCAGCCTGACAAAGCTTGCTTTCCACTGGCAGACCAGTATTGAGATATCTATAAGGTTTGCTACAACATCTTCCATGTTTGGCTTTCATTTGGAGCAAAATTTTATAACGACTAGACTGCGGCTGCTCACTTGATTTTTAAATTACAGTGCTACGTGTCTGCGTCGATGAATAGCAGCAACGTGAACCTCTGTGTTCTCGTACAAAGAGCTGTCTGCCTCAACTTAAGCTTTTTCATCTGCAGTGTTGTGTAACCAGCAAAACTGAATATGTAACACACAAATATTAAATGCCTTAGCCTGAGTATGGAACATTAGAATATATATTTAAAGTGTTTGAAAACATTCTATTGGAGACTAGTGGGAACCTGTGGAAATTCCACGATAAAAAAGTAATATCAGACTTCATACCAAACATATGAAAAGAATAAATAGCGACCTCGTTTTATGCAGCAAGAATTCGTTGTCATTTTCTGTCTTGTTCCTGCTGTTTACGTTCTCTACAAAAAACATAAAAAGTACAGTAACATCCATGACACACTGAATGACTGGGAACAGCATTAATTAATTAATTTATTTATTTGATAAGTAATGACAGACACCTTTGGTTGATAGGCTTTAGCCCACTGAATGTATAGCATACTTTTCGTATACCCCACCTTTCTTTTTCTTGGCTGTTTTCCTTTTGTGCTTGGCATTCATTGGCTCTGGCTAAGTAGTACTTCTCTTTTTGGGACGCAATCCTTTCCTCTCTTTCAGTCGGAGTTTCACCCAGAATTTGTTGCCGTTTTCTGTGTCGTTCCTGCTGTTTGGACTCTCTGCTGAAAAACATGAACATGGAACAGTTATGACACTCTAAAATTATGTTAACTGGGAAGTCCATGTATAGTTATTTCTTCTCCTAACATAGTATGACAGTGCGAGGATTTTTCAAATGAGCTTATTCAAATACACAGGTGGGGAGATGTGAAAGGAGAGAAACAGGCATTTGCCAATCACAAGGCTCAACCTAGGTTGTGAGGGATCGTGGAATCTGAGGTGAGGCCCGGCTGTTCGCTGTCTTGTTTTTGAACAGGAAATATGCACATGCAGCCATTTTGACCATGGAATCATGGGCATTATTAGATTCACAAGCCAATCTATATAAAGCAAGACCTGAGAACTAAATTTGAAAAGGTTTTTACTTAATCATTTTTTAAATAAAAATAAATAAATAATCATTTTTGTGCTTATTTTTGACCCACCTGCTTCCCCTAACTGTTCATTCCTGCAATTCTGACATCAGGGAGATGATCTGGTGAGTTTCTTTGTGAAGGTGGTGAAATAGTTCATGTTGAATGCTCCAATTTTCTGTTGTGCTTGTATGTTCATTATACATATACAGTACTGTGAACAGTCTTTAGATTTTTCTTCCGTTAACTCATTCTGTTTATGGTCAAGAAAAGACAAATAGGATGCTGAGATGTAACACACCACCAAGATGTGATTTGTGGGGGTGATCATCCTCCCTCTGGTCTTTACATTTCTACCACTTTTGAATCATATCCTTACCAGTGTTCTTGTTTGCGTGCGTCATTCATTGCACATTTTTTGACAGGGACACGCTGTCTGACGATAGTGCGTCCCTGGGACGCAAGCTTTTCTCTCTCTTTTAAAGTGCTTTAAAATGTCTGCTGATGTGATTAAGCGCTATACAAATAAAGGTTGATTGACTGATTGATGATCGTCATGGCTCTGAAAAAGATGCAAAAATTGGAGAAAAACCAAGTGACAATAAATGAAAAACAATCAAAAGTAAATCAAGAGAAAGAGACAGATATTACTGACGGAGAAGGCTCGGTCAGCTTGGTGCAGTGTTCAGTTTTACTTAACCGCAGTTATGACGTCGTTATTAATAAAATCATTTAAATAAACAGTTTGTTTAGTTTTTTTTATTGTACTATTGGTAAAATTCAATCCTTGCGTACACTTCTACCGTATATTCTGTTATTACTTTTGGAATGCATGAAACATCATGTTGGGGTGCACAAATTTTTTTTGATGCACACCCCAGGGATACACTTCTTTCTTGAGGTAAAATTAACTCTGCCTTACTGATGAGCAGAATAAATGTAACCACACTGAACAGTCTTCTTTTTGCTGCTGTTAATGGGCCATACCTGCATTTATTCTCTGCTCAGACATTCACAAAGATGTGGATAAAAGAGGAACAAAACGCTGTAGATGACGCGCCAATAGGAAAGCCCAAAAGGTCAAATGAAGCGCTACATCAGAGCAAACTGTCACATAGACAGGTATTTGTGAGTAATTGTTTGACATAACGTGAATCTATGGGTTGTTAATGATACATTTTACAGACCATGTCTATTAGAATAAATCGTTTTGCCATGTTCATGTGATCGGTTCAACTGTTAGTAATGTAAGCTCATAGGGTCTACCATTAACCTGAAAAAGAAAAAGAACTGTTGATCGCTTATTTTTTTATGACCAAAAAATAACCAAATATCCTCCCTCTGTTTTTTGACAAATCACACCCTGACACACACCCTGACCTATTGTTGAACATCTAAGATATTCAGTAGTAGGTCATGACCAAAATGTGATCAAAAAAACCAAAAAGCAAACAAACAAAAAAAAAAATCCAGCATTCTAGATAGATAGATAGATAGATACTTTATTAATCCCGGAGGAAATTGTATATATCCACTGCTCAGGCATTACATAACGAATAATACTGAATAAACACCAGGAGAAAAACACTAACTTGAAGGATTATTTTATTTACAAAATGTGTAAGGTCTTTCACAGACAAATTATTTGTTTTCTTTGTGCTTCAGTTATTTGAAACAGCGAGGGTTAAAGTGTTTGATAATAATAAATATTAGCCAACAATGTTAACAATGACCATGTACCTGGGTAACCCAAAACAGCAAAAGTGGAGGTAAAAATGAGCTGTTTCCTCGTCTTGTCTGGTTTGATTGTCTAGTCCACATGTGTCAAATTCGCACCTGGGGGCCAAATGTGGCCCGCCACATCATTTTATGTGGCCCGTGCCAGCAAAAAGGTCAGTGCATAAAAATAAATAGGTCAAAGTGTGCTTTGAGCAAAACTATATTTCCCACAATGCAGTAAGTAAGCCTATTTTAAGTTTTAAAAAAAAGTTAATGTCCTTTTTTTTGTCTGCATGTATTCTCAGAGTTTAACCCCATAAAAGGGGGTCAACTTTTTATGAGATCAATGCTTGTTTTAGTCTTGCAGCAAACTCTTGTATAAATTTTGATGCGTGCATGTGGCCATCACCGGTCCTCTCTGGGAACTAAGTTGTTAGTCTTTATTAGAATTTCCTGTTGTGAGCCAGAGAGGGAAGTGCTGCACCTTTGTGTGCTAGTAAGGAAACCAGACAGAGAGGGAAAACAAACAGGGTAGTGGATAGACAAGCAGTGCTGTTAGAGTGGAAGAGATTTGAGCTGTTTCATCATTTCTCACAACTGATACCTTAGTACCAATGTTATAGAACACCAGATTAGTGGAGATCCTGACAGTATAGAGTAGGCCACCAGAGGAAGACAGTGCAGATGGAAGACAGGACCTGAGATAGGTGTGATGTCTGAAGAGAGAGTCATCACGTACTGATGGGACCCAACGGTTATCAACAATTGGACTTGACAGAAGCTGGTAGGCCCTGAACCAACATGCATGTGTGATGAAACCAACGCCCAGAGAGGCTACCAGAACCCAGCAGGGCCACGATAGCCGAGTACCCCCACCTCCAGCAGCCAGGAGCATCCAGAAGCCATTACCTGAAGAGCCACTAGGGGAGCCGAGAACCACATAGGCCCAGAGAACAGAGGAGGCAGCCGCTGCCACCACCCATGACAGGCTCAGGGGGCACGAAATAAGGAGGCCCGCCCGCCACCCACCTTTTTGCCTTTCTAAAACGAGGTATTGAGTTATTTTCATTTTCATTTTGTCATTTGCAGCTTACTTGTGGAAACAAAATGTTATGGGGTCTATGTTCAGCAGTCAGTATCTGTAGATGCCCTTAACATTTGGTTTGCTCAAAAGAAAATGAATTTGCAGTGCATGCTCATGTAATTATCAAAACCTTTAAATATCAAGGAGTACGAGAAGCTGGATAAGGAAAAGTCGACATACATTATTAGCTGAACAGCTTTACAGTCAAACACCCCATGTGAAGTTTAGAAATAACGTACAATTGGATGGATTATTGGAAATTTGTCATTCCTGTGTTTGAAGGATATAAATGTTATAAAGCAAGAGTAACTATGAGGTGAGTTGACCATTTCAATACCACATAAATACAATGAACAGATGATATGATAAGCTTTTTTTTTTCAAGCCAAGCTATAGGACAGTCTATTCACAAGTGTGTACACTTATGAGGGGTAACAAAAACTGCTCAACTGGGGCTTTGGATGCTTTTATTATCAAGATGAAACACAGGATGGCATTAAGTTAAACAAAAGGAAGGTTGATAGACCCCTTGAACCTTTCACATTTAAGTTGTCTTGTAATAAATCACTGTGGGCTCAGCTTTGAGTTGAACCTGATCCTATCCTGGCTGCTTGGCTCCACTACGGGAACAAGTGCCTACTAAAATTGTGCAAACATTTATGAATCCAGCTTTGCAACAATCATAGATCTTGTTTTCATGTTAAAATCTTAATTTGTGGAAGCATGCTGTCAATCAGGGTTTCCTGCTGCTCTCTGTACTTCATGCAAGGTGTTCTAGCTGTCCTACATCCCCCACTGTTTTCTTGTGTGCTTGCTAAAAATGTCCTGGGGCATTCTGTCACCACACGTTAAAATTTGACTGACTCATAATATGGTCACTGAATGTTATCATTAGTTTGCAGCTTCAGGCATCTACGAAAGATCAGCAATTCAAGACCACATAGAATAAATCACTTGGATTTGGACTCATTTTTGACTAATTTCAGTTTTACTCTCAAAACAAATATTTTGACTTTTACAGGGCCAACAGAAAGGGTCCTGATGGCCCCGATTGTCCGTCCACCACTGTTTGCACTCAGTGATGAATACAGATTTTGTATCACTTGGATGCCATTTCTGATGGGGCAAATATGTGTCACAACCCTCTATACAGGGTGTCTTTGTGAGTGTATGTGCAGCTTAAGCCAGACTTGGCAGGGTAGGCTATGCATTCAATTAAAATTGCTCATTAATGCTTTGTTAGACAACACTCAAGCTAATCCTATCATATGGCAGGCAGAGATAAGGTTCATTTGCCTCTCTCTCTGCCTGTCTGGCAGTCTGCAGGGAAAAGATAAGCTATTGGTAGCCTTTTGTAAAGGTGAACAGAGGGAAAATCATGAACGCTCACGAATATTCTGATTCAGCATTGGTCATCTGGAGGAAAGAGGTTGAACGAAAAGTCTTGCAACATAGATTTTGTGTACTAGCCGCAAACATTCGAAAAATTCCTCCAGATTAAAGGATAGAAGACATTGTTTTATTGTCCAATTATTGAAGGGTTTTTTTCTTATATGAGGGGTGACACATGAAACTCCAAGAAGTAGCTCTTGAATATTGAATGATAAAATTATTTGGATAATGGTGTTTTGATTTACCTTCATAATTTACCTTTGATTTACCTTAATTTACCTTCATAAGGTAAATTAAACAAATTGCAAACATTGAGGTGAACCTTTGGGTATGAGTTTGTATATATATATGTATACATCTTATTATTTATTATTTTCATGTAATGGATATGTCAGTATCTGTGGCTGGGTTTTGTCTGTCATGATAGTATGCCTACGAATGCAGTGTCTCATTGCATCTTTCACACAATACGACTGTGGAAAAATACAACCTTGCAGCTATAAAGAGTATTTGTTCCTCTTCCTTGCCTTGTTGTGCTGCGCATGTCAGCATGTAGTGATTATGATGCGGTTGGAGAGTGTGCATGCTACTGAGAGCCTTGCCCAAGCTGGCAGGGAGAGAAAACAGATTACCATTTCCACAGCATGCGTATTTTTGGGGCCCTGGAGCAGACTTCAGAGTTGCTACTACCTCTGCTAGACTGCAGCTGTCAGAACTGTTTTGCTCATGTCTGCATCATAACTGCAGCTAACACTTCTGTATCTCCTGTATAGATGCGCAGACACAGGCTTATGTATTTGCATACTCACAAAGAGGCAAAGAAATCACATACAGGCACACACACCTTCATATATGCTCAAAAATATACAGTTATTAAAGTGACTAATGGTGTATGTGACATGAGGTAAAGTCACACTGTATCTCATTCTAAATTTCTCTCTGCTTTTCACTGTTTGAAATAAGTGAAATAAATTAATGGAAGTCCTAAAACAAGGAGATGCTAGTGAGCATCCAGCTAAGACAGACCTGACCCAGATCTGAGCGAACAAACTAGCAAATGTTAAGGGACGAAAAACACATTACATTTCCCCAGTATTTTGGTAAGGAGCTGTGTGGCATTATTTACAGTTTTTTTCAGTCGCTAACAAGCGTTTGTCCAAACAGCAGTCACATTTTCAAAACTCTTAACACAGACTCACATCTAGAAAGCACAATTGACCAAATGGTTAATTTTCTTCTCAAAAACACATTTTGTTAAATAAATACTAACTCTTCATTTCAAAATAAAATACATCTTTGTCTGTACACACACTTTACCAAAACACTGGATATTCGACTCAAAATGAAATTACTGTGTCAAACAATAATACATGCTTTCATTTCATAAGGTACATGCAGTCAATCAAAGTACACCAGGTTTCAAAATACTGGGTATTTTTGACATTTGAAAATTAGACTTTTATGTTTAAGTTTTACTGGTATTTGCCTGCAAAATGTACACAAAACGTCTTGGTTTGGAACTTTATGTCCACATGCAATTTTCACATTCAGAAGCATTCCAGTAAAGAGCAAATCCGTTTATTTCCTTTACAGTTTATTACAGGAGGTACAGTAAAAATACTGTTTACAATATGATAGAAAAGAAAAAAACTTACAGTGAGGAAAATAGTCATGAAACCCACAAGAGCATTCTGAACAAAAAAAACAACAACAGCAAAAGCCCGGAAGCAGGGGGAGGGAGGGGCTTACGTAAAAAACCACAAAATTACTGTCTCTACTCGCTACGATCTCTGATATCATCCACGGTGTTGCACCTGGGATAGAACCGCTTGGTACGCCGGATCCACCCTTAGTAATGATCTGTGTGTCAATGGGGGGGCAGTTACTCAGTGGTAGAGTGGGTCATCCAATGTTCCAAGACTGGCGGTTCGATTCCCCCTCCCACCCAAAAATACCTGGTGTGTGAGCTGACAGTGGGAGGTGTCAGCTCACCTCCGGAGCACTGCCGAGGCGCCCTTAAGCGAGGCGCCGTCACCCTTACAAGTTGCTCATTTGGGCTCACCGCAAAGGAGCTGCCCGCCACTCTACCCCCCCCCCCCCCGCCCCGGCATGCGTACAGGACACCTGTTTGTGTGAGTGTGTTTTCAGGGCCTGTACACACTGATATATATGTACGTATGAATTATTAACACTAAAGTGTGCCACTAATTTCCCTTTCAGGATTAATTGAGTATATAAAACAAAAAAATTATAAAAAATCAATCGTATGTTTATCAGCTGCGATATAATGTTTTTGAGCTGATGTCATTGCAGAAGCAGAGGTTTTTATACTGTAAGGTTTGGAATATTGTTGTTGCTATTGTGGGATATTGTGTGCTAACATTCGTAAATAATAAAAAAAACGATCCATAATTTTGTTGGGAGGTATAGCTTGTCTGTTAAGAAAATGAAAGCATTGTGGAAATATGTTCACTGACTGCATATTGTGTGAAAGCAACATGAAATGTGTGAATGGTATGGCCACAAAAGACCGATGCTGTTCTAATTGTGTTTAGAGTTTTGAAAATGTCACTACTGTTTGGACAGACGCTTGTTAGCGACTGAAAAAAGCTGTAGTGTACCTTGAACTAACCTATCAAGTACAAACACATAATTTCATATTTTATGTTGGGTAGGAATCAGTGTCCAATTTTTTTTTTGAAGAGATGTTATAATCAAGTCACCTTATCTCTAGCATGTGGCATTTCTGCATTCTTTAAGGAATGATGCTGTTAGAGCCACAACACCAGATAAGAATTCTATACATGATGTGTATTCCATGTGATTATGCTGATGAAATCCTATTAGCATCAACTGGAGTCCTGAGCTACTCTAACATGATATAATATTAGCTGTAATGTACGTATATCCAACACACTCTTCACATTCATGCAAGCATAGATTTAGGGCATCATCACCTCACAGTAAGAAGGCTCTGGGTTCGATTCCTGTCTGTGCAGTATTTGTATGTTCTCCCTGTGTCTACGTGGGTTCTCTCTGGGTTCTCTGGCTTCCTTGCACCTCCAAAAACATTAAGTTTAGGTGATTGATCACTCAAAATTGTCTGTAGGTTGTGTGTGTGTGTGTGTGTGTGTGTGTGTGTGTGTGTGTGTGTGTGTGTGTGTGTGTGTGTGTGTGTGTGTGTGTGTGTGTGTGTGTGTGTGTGTGTGTGTGTGTGTGTGTGTGTGTGTGTGTGTGTGTGGCTGCAGCATCTCCCTTGACTCACAGAGTGGAAACTGGGAGTTGAAACGTAGCTGAACACAAGACTTTTACGGTCATCTTGTCTTGGAGGAAATAAAGTTTTACAACAAAGTAACAACATACAGTAATATTTCTTTGAGAGAGAAGAGCTGTATTTATTTTTTTTATTTGTAGTCAAGATTTAAAAACTTAGAATAAAAACAATTCTCTCAGATTACCAGTAAGCATCAAGAATTTTTTTTGGAGTTTTTGAATTGCCGCTCTCTACTCTTTGCTAATATAAGAGAAAAAAAAATCTAATTCCTACTGCTATATTTATAGTAATATTTGTGGTGTTAACTGTTAGAAAGTTGTTTAATTTACTTCAGAATACGTAACAAAGCTCTCAGTTTCCCTATGTGTTCATGGTATTCCTGTTAATACCTTAATCTCTGTTGTATAAAAATAACTATTATTCTGGGGGCTGGCAACGTCAAAGGTTTGACAGAACATCTTTTGTTTATGTGACCATAGCCATAGCTACTGTTTGTTGGCCTGGCACTCAGTGCAGATGTCACAAGGATGTTGCTGCTGCAATTGTCTTTTTTGTCAGGAAGTCAATTAAGTTCACAGAGAACATCTTGAATGACGTTGATTGCCTCTTCATTCCCTGTCAGGGAAATTATTCCTGGGTCATGAGAGTTGCTAATTCTCTGAGGAATTATGGACTTGGTGTGATGAGTCAGATCTCTTAAATATTGTACATACCAGCATGGGGAGGCAGCACTTATAGAGTGTGATGCTCCCAATAGTAAAATCATTCAGCTTTTATACCTTTTCAACCCCATCCCAACAACAGACTTACATTTTACAACACTAGGATGTTCCACCACCTGCTTCCAGGAACATTTATCAATTTTGACCATTTTGTGGAAATGGCCCTTTTATGGTCATTAGCCTGCCTCTTACTGTCTGAATAACCTTCCAGCTCAAGCTGTTTTAAAATACCTTGTCAATTTCCACAGGCACACGGTCTCCCACAACTCTTATACAAAGATTTCTCTCACACCCCCCAGTGTAATCTGTGCATTAATTTAGCTTTAACTCAACATTGAAAAGGGCACTGTCATGTAAAACTATCACATTTTACAACACAGAAATCCTATTTGAAGAGCATTTTCATATCTTGCAATTCAACAACTCACATCCCTGTGACAAATAAGATTTTGGTTTTCTAAAAAAAATCTAAAAATTGAGAATATGACAGACATTATAATCTATAAGTCTTTATTTATTTTTGCAGATAACATATATTGCAATCATGCTTTTTCATATAACACCATCTAAAGACATTGATCATATTTTTACATAGAGTATTTTACATTGGGCCCAGAAACAGCTAAAAATATACAAAACAATATTCTCTGTCTAGACATTTCTATTTTATTGTTAATATTAATATTATCATCTTTATTACTCTATTCTTTTATTGTAATCATAATTGTACATTTGATAGATATGTGCTTTAACTCCCAAGATAATCTTATTGCAAAAAACAGCAAGTAATATCACAATTTTTGTTCAACATTAAGACAAATGAAAAGAAAAGTTGTACGGACATCCACAGATACATGTATTACACAGTCCAGTTTACAACATCATTCAAGAGAGAAAACTGCAGTATGGAAACTTTATACAAAATTCACGAAATCCTCTGTCATTGCACATTTTAATTCACATATCTGAGAAAAAAAAAAAACACAACAAAGAAAATAAATGGGACTGATTAAACCTGATTCCTGTCTTTTGTAGCTGCCACAGAACTATTTGTCTTCATAGTAATACAGTGATATCTGTGGTCTGTCAAGTCAGCTTCTACATCTATGCTTTCATATTGCCAAACAAACTTGATATGTACCAATAGGCTTTCCTTCATCCTTCAAAAGGAGTAGTTTGGGTGGTGTTGGGCTATGTAGCATCTGGCTATGTCCTGTCATTAACAGTGCTTTTTCCGGCTTTTTCTGTCCTGGTTTCCCTCATGTTACTTGCCATAGAGTATTAAGCCCTCCACATAATGAGTGATGACCTTCACAATTCATTTACACTGAAAAATCTATCTTACCAGTAGACATTGTTGTTCAATTCTAATCCACTCTTGAGTGTCCCAATTATGTGTGTGTTTGTGTGTGAAGGCACACACACATAGTTGTGTTTCAGTGTAAAATGGCAGTATTTGAGTTTGGTCACGTCCATCTTTTTCCTGAGAAGTGGGTTACTAAGAAATGGGTTACTAAATATATATACACAACTAAATCGTAAATGAGAATTGTGGCAATGAAAAAAATCCATCCTTTAGCCGTGACACAGCCAGTGCAACTTATTTGTTTTCACATTTTACAATATAGACCAAAATTAATATATATTGCAGCACAACTTCATTGTTATGTTTCCAATGATCTGCATTTTATTGTGTATTTCTGGAGGTTTCTGTATTAGCTGAACTGTGAAAGCAGAAGTTTACGTATCTAAATTGTGCTTTTATACTGATGCTGTTTTTACTTCTGTGCTGTGTTGCTTGTTTTAGAAAGGCATTAGGATACTTAATTTAAACCAAATACTGTATAATTAGAAGCTCAAGTGTCTGCACCGGTCTTTCAAAATTGAAAATGATTTTGGTCCTTCTCACTCTCACATATAGAAAATGACTTTAAATTGATTCTACAAAAAATAGTCAACATACAAAGTTATTGTTCTTTAGAAAACAAAGAAGCAATTATAACAGTCTCTTATTCATCCTATGAAGTTATTTTTGCTGTTGTTTCACATAAGCTGAAAATAAAGTTGGATGCTTCAGAATGCCAGTTCTTGTGCTTTTCAAAAAGGTAATCCCAGACTCGGGTGGTAAACATTTCAGTGAAGTGTGGCATACTGCAAGGGTGTGATATTCCGGCTAAATTAAGTTTTGGACATAAAAGCTGATTTGGCCTTACCTGTTGCACATTCCCTTATAGTCTTTGCCTTAAATTGGTCAATATTCAGGTTTAATTCTACAACCCCCCCCCCCACCTACTGTACTGTATTTATTTGAAAGTATTTAATTCATGTACATACCAACAATTTTATTTGTACAATAATTGTAATTTAGTAGATTAATAATATCTTCAAAGTAGCACGATATTGAATCTACATGGGCCTCCAAATTTAAATTACATACTCAATATACAATAATTTCCTAAAGTCACAGTTTCTTTTCTAAAATGACTAACTTTTTTTGCATAATGAAAATCATGATATCCCAACAATGTTGCTGGGTAGTTTGTTTTATAACTCTGCATTTTACAACAAACAACAGATAAAGACCTAAAAATAACTGTAATCAGGTTGGTCTCATGTGTCTCCAGGAGGTAGGTGAATGAAAGCAGACATTGAAGTCTGGTGGTCGTTCCCAACCTTGATTACATTGCCTCTATGTAGACTGCCAATCAGGCCAACGAGACGGAGAGACAGGCAAAACTTTTCAGATGTAAGCTTCCTCATTGGCAGGATTCTGATTCTGGTGTTCTGTTTGTTGGTCCGGGCCATTTTCCTGAGCCTTCACCAGCACCACGGGCTTGATCATCATCCGCAGACGCTGTATTGACGAGGCACAGAGAGGAGCAACAATGTCATCACTGTCTTATAGCTGAAACGTGCCCAGATGGTGCCAATGAGACGTTGTCATATACCATTAGCAGCTGTAGAAATTCTGATGAAACCCATGAGCTCTAACAAAGCACCAGCTACACAGCTGTGAGCTTGATGACTGCACTACCGGAGGCTCTGAGTCGAATCATTCAATGCATAATCCTCAGAAAAGATCCTCGTACATTCTACTCAATGTGATATTTGGTGACATCAATCATCAGTACCTGCGATACGGTGAACTGAACAATCCAAAAGCCGAAGCTTAAGATGTTAATATACATTAAATATGCCAGACTTACTCAGCCCACAAAACTACATGAAATCAGGACAAAATTATAAAATATTCTAAATGTTCTAAGCTCTGAGTAGTTCTGGATCTGTGGCATCTGTGTCTGCCTGGATGCAGAGCACTAATCAGCTGGGAGATTGCTGCAATTAGACAGTCAGCCATCAGCTAGTACTTTAGGATCTGACACCTGCACATCGTCTCCAACAGTCACTGTTCCATTGCTGGCAATTATGGCCCATTTATTCTGTCGGTGGTGGCTGGAAAGCTGCTCGTCACTAGAGACTGTATAGATGCATGGTTATTAATCATTGCAAAAGACTGAAAAAACAAATAGTAGATGGAATCCTGCTGACTAGGATGATCACATCAATGAAAATGCAGTGTACCATTCTTCAGCCTACAAATTAATGTAATTTTCTGAGAAATCATTGGTTGGTGTTGTAAGAGGCTCTAAAAAGGGTTCAGCAAAACTAATTAGAAAGTCTATTTTGCTAATCCTTATATCACTACTTTACTCTTCATGGCAATTTATCTTGTCTTTACCCACCATGCTCGTGTGTTTGCTCTATCGTGACAGACTTGAATGGCTGTATAGCTATAGTACACAGAGCTAAATCACATTGGCCTAAGCTGTGCATTCTAACATCCAATGTGAAGTTTTCTTCCTGCTAAATTAAATAAACTACTTTCAATGGTAGACATTAAATGCAAATACAAATGAAGTTCACATAAATCGTTGGGAACATTCTGGCAAACACAGTGTGTGAGTGTGGCTGCTAGTAGTAATCAGAGTGACCTTTAATGTTCATTAAAGCGTTCCTCCATGGTTTAAAGCTGATCTGTTCTGTGAAATCCTCAGGGCATGTATGTCCTATTTATATTATCCTCCCAAAACATCACCACTTGGTTGCCCATGGTCAATTTGTCACTTCAACTATAAGTTCTAATATATTTCAGTCAAAAATCCAGCGTACCAAGTAATCCATTTCCGACTTTTATCACAACGGCTGTTTTCTGCTAACTGCAGATTAACGCTCAAACCAACCAACAGATGAGAAATGCTCAGAGGAGGCTACAGTGGTGCCAGCATTCTGGGACATATGTGAGTATTTTTTTGCCTACGTTATAGCTACTGTTAGCCAGTGGTCCTATTGCTAAATGACTTATTCTTAATTGAAGATTGATTTTGATCAAACTGGAGATGATCTCTTTTGACTGTTCGATATAAAAAAATTGCATTTAATGGTGATGGTGCTTTTTTGGTTCTATCTGACTGTGTAGTAAAGACAATAGTGATATAAAATTACTTTCTTGACATGATTTTGAGTTGACCCCCCCCCCTCAATAAAAATCAAAATGGCCAAACAGTAGGATTCAATTAAACGGCAATATCAGCTCCTCAATAATCTTACCTCTTTGTATGTGCCTTTGAGTGTGAGAAACATGTAGACCATGTAACCAGGGATGAGGGTCATGGAGGAAAGGGCCATGCACCAGCCAACGCCCTGGCCCCAGGCTGGGAACACATAGTCCCCCATGGTGAGGGGGACCATCTGCACTGCGCTAAATAAGAAGACTCCCTGGACAAAAAGACAAAGTAGGTTTCAATTTCTATATTGGTGCAGTCAAAGCAAGTATAAATATGCATTTTGAAATGATTCACAACTCTTCATCATATTAATAAATAAATGTTCTGGTTGCTCCTCACAATCTGTTTTGGTTTAGATAAACTCAAATCCACCACAGGCACAATCAGACTAAAAAAAAAAAATCTGACAGGTGGAGTTATTTTCCTGGTGTCATTGTTGGCTTAATAATGGATGTTACTTCAGGATCATACGTACAACCACAACGAGCGGAGTGAAAACAACCCAGCAGGCCTTCCACCACAGACAAGGCCTGTAGCCAACCATCTCCTCAATGTTGTCATAGAATTTATTCACACCTGGAACAAAAAAATAAAGCATGATGAACGCATTCTTCATGTTGTGGGATTCATGATCGCTGAAATAATTTGCTTTTTTCTAGGCTGTTATATCTTGAAATTTTCTCATCCAACAAGTCAATTCTGAGGGTACAGATGTGTGCTGTAGTGTATGACTCCTAAGGTGGGATCATGGCTCACCGTAAAACCATGAAATTGAGATGCATTCAAAGAAGACCAGGAAAAGCAAGCTCATTCCACTGGCTGAGTAGTAGTCAAATAGTTTGAAAACATACAACCCTCCCTGCAAAAAGAAAGAAGAAAAAGACAGAAAATTACAATAACACAGAATAAAGGTCTCAGTTGTAGAAGATATTACAGTGTTGGATGTGTAGGACAGTATGAAATCGGTCAAGTGTAACAATATCAAGGGTGAGAGCACCAGCGGCTCTGAATGGTGGCATCTCATTCACTGGTGAGGACATCACTAGTACTAGACTTCCTTGTGGAAACTGCGCTGCTGCGAATATACAGCATTGACATGACCAGGGCACATTAAGCAGCTCCATGAAACATATCTTATCCGGCTGCAATCTCTTGCAATTATGAGTCTCAGCTCAGATGGGACCCACTACAGTGGTTCCACTTCTATCCTGTGATGCATGATGCATTTTATACTGCCTGGAGCAGCGATTAGGGTAACTGCCTAAACCTAATAAGGCTGTGCATGTGGTATGATGGAATCTAGTTTGGCAGAAGTAGATGGACAATGATGGTGTGTCATTAGCAAACATGAACTTTGCCTACAGACCTTGTGTCATATTTAGCTCCACACCAGACAGACAGAAGATCTTTGCTGACTTTTCTCTGACTTCTATCTCCTTCTATTCCCACTCTGTTTGATAAAGTGACTAATTTTCAACTCAAAAATGTCTGTCATAGTTTGCGTAGCAACAACCAATTCTAACAACTGATTTGAAAAGAAAAAAAAAATCTTTACAGGCAAATTGCTTTGACCCCAGTGTTGTGATGGTAGTCAAAGGGATGTGAAGAAGAGACCATTTCGTGTTGGAGAAGAGGTGTGAGATATATTTTTCATTTTGATGGATCCATAAAGCCAATACTTGAAACATTTATTTGCACCTGTTTGTCAGGTGAAACAAGAATAAGAAATTACTGAGCTGTTATCAGATGATGTAAAATAAGAATGTCCCTGTACCATGAAACAATGCTCTGTTTTTGTTTTTTTCATTTTACTATAAACAAATAAATGTTGCCTTTAGATCTATGATTAGCATAACATAACACACTGAGTAGGTGTTTGTATTCCTTTGGAAAATATTCCTATTCCTATGAAAAAAAATAAAAAAATAAAATTATATATATATATATATATATATATATAGATTCATGGCCCACAATTTAAACAGTATCAGGTATTTATATGTTTATTTTTTACATAGTTTGGCTTCCTGCTCATAAAACCCACAAAAACAGGATTTCAAAAAATTTGAATACTGTGAAGAAATTATCAGGGCATGAATGTTTTAAACTGAGTGTCGCACACTAATCATCTACTAAACTCAAAGCACATGCACAGGTTTCCCCAGGTGTTATTTAATTGCTTTGGTTTGGTTCAATTGTCTCAGTTTGGTTCAATTTGGGGAAGACTGCAGACCATCATTGATACCCTCCATAGGATGGGTAAACCTCAAAAGTTCATAGCTAAGGAGGCTGGGTGTTCACAGAGTGCTGTGTCCAAGCATATCAATGGAAAGTCTTGTGGAAGGGAAAATGTGGCAGGAGAAGATGCACTAGCAAAAGAGATGACCCTGGGCTTCAGTGGATTCTCAAACAAAGAAGATTCAGGAATCTGGCAGAGATCCAGAATGAGTGGATTGAGGCAGGAATCACAGCTTCAAAAACCACCACGTTCAGACGCATCCGGGAGATGGGCTACAACTGTCGGGTTCCTTGGGTCAAGTCACTTCTGAAACAGAACCAACGTAGGAAGCGGCTCAACTGGGCCAAGGAGAAGAAGGACTGGACTGTTGGCCAGTGGTCCAAGGTCATCTTTTCCAATGAAAGTAAAATGTGCCTGTCATTTAGGAATCAAGGTCCAAGGGTTTGGAGGAAGACGGGTGAGGAACAGAACCCAAGCTGCTTGAGGTCCTGTGTGAAATATCCACAGTCAGTCATGATTTGGGGTGCAATGTCCAGTGCAGGTGTTCGTAAACTCTGCTTTCTTAAATCCAAGTTCACCACAACAGTCTACCAGTATGTTTTGGAGGACTTCATGATTCCTTCTGCCGAGGATCTGTATGGAGATGCAGATTTCATCTTCCAGCTGGACCTGGCCCCTGCCCATACTGCCAGAAGCAACAAAACCTGGTTTGATGCTCATGCCATCACAGTGACTGGCCAGCCAACTCGCCGGACCTAAACCCCATTGACAATCTACGGGGTCTTCCCAAGAGGACAACGAGGGGCACCAGACCCAACAAAAAAGAAGAGCTGACAGCAAGCATCAAAGAAATCTGGGCTTCCATAACTCCTATGCAATGCCACAGGTCGATTGGCTCAATGCCACGTGGCATCAAGGCAGTGATTAAGGCAAAGGGATTCCCAACCAAGTATTGATGTTGAAAGTACCATATTTTGATTTCTTTCTTTCTTTCTTTCTTTTCTGCAAAAACTGAGAAATAAATGATGATTTCTTCACAGTATTCTAATTTTTTGACATCCTGTTTTCGTGTGTTTTATGTAAAAATAAACAAATACCTGAAATTGTTTAAATTGTGGGCCATGAATCTATAATATATGAAAGTTTAACTTTCTGAATGGAATTATGGAAATTAAACAACTTTTCCACGATATTCAAATTTTTTGGAAAGGGTCTGTATATATATATATATATATATATATATATATATATATATATATATATATATATATAAAATCAGTGTAAAAAATGGGATTAAATCATGACTCTGAGACTATTTCATGTCATTGGA
Source organism: Antennarius striatus (assembly GCF_040054535.1). Lineage (NCBI taxonomy): Eukaryota > Metazoa > Chordata > Actinopteri > Lophiiformes > Antennariidae > Antennarius > Antennarius striatus. Next base: position 8,949,659 of record NC_090780.1, on the reverse strand, counting down.
TAATGATTCATGCTTGCAGAATAAACATGACATAAATGACCTGAGTCACTTTAACTTGAGGGACAGCACATGTTAGAGGTTTTGGAGATAAAGTCAGAGAGGCCAGACTGAGATAGTTTGGACATGTCCAGAGGAGAGATAGTGAATATATTGGTAGAAGGATGCTGAGTTTTGAACTGCCAGGCAGGAGGCCTAGAGGAAGACCAAAGAGGAGGTTTATGGATGTAATGAGGGAAGACATGAAGGTAGTTGTTGTGAGAGAAGAGGATTCAAAGGACATGGCTAGATGGAGGAAATTGATTCGCTGTGGCGACCCCTGAAGGGAAAAGCCGAAAGGAAAAGAAGACTGTCAAAGAAGGAGTATTCATGACATTACTGTTTTTTTTGCAAATGAAGCTGTGATAAGGACGAGTTAATCTAAAGATCTGGAACAGTCAAGAGAACCTACTCAGCTGCCACACTGCCACTGTATAGGGAGATTATCACTGTGTAACAATTCCATCAAGGCAATGCAATCCTCATAGTTAGTGAAAAGATGCAGACTCCTTATTGTCTGATTCAGGAACACAGATTAACCTTCTCCTGCAGTGCTATTGAGCTAAATTCAGTACCAAGGAATGTCTTTGAAAATTGGCAAATTATACAACAAGATTTTTTTACCTGCGTGATGTTGGACAGTCCAATGATATAAGAAACAAGGCAGACAACTGCAATGAAGAGCTCTCTGCGTTTTCGGAGAATATGAGGAAATTCATCAACGAGGGCAGTGATGAAGCCTTCCACAGTGCAGAACTGGGGAGATGGGAGAGTTGTCAGAACTGTGTTTCAATATAACATCGCCACATTTAACATACTATGTCTATTCATAGTTCAAAGGTTCACAACTAAATTTCATGAAATGAATGACAGTGTCACTGTGAGACTTTACATCATACTAAATTATTTTTGAAAAGCTATTATCCTGAAACAACAGGATCTTGACGTCAATCTCAATCATTATTTCTTATTTATTATATTGCACTCATATTATTGTCAAATAATTTCTTGACAAAAAAAATCCAACATCAGCATTTTAATGAACATGATTCAACAACTAGAGCAGGTACAATGTTTGACTGCTTTTACCTGACTGTCTATTCCCAGCATCAACAGCATGGAGAAGAAGAGTATAGACCAGAGAGGAGAGATGGGCAGCTGGGTCACAGCCTCAGGATAAGCCAAAAATGCCAAACCAGGTCCTGTTCAAACATAAGAATCATAAAGAACTTTAATGTTAATCTTGTAACATCATAACCATGGCATTATTTACCAGTGTACTTGGATTCGACCAAGGACACTTCGAAGAATATTCTCCTTTGAAACTTTGTAGTCTGAACGTTCAAATTGACTATTTACAAAGAGCAGAGAGTTTTGCAAAGTCACTGAAAGATTATTCTGTATCATCAAGCTGGAAATCCTAAATGACTAGCTAAATCATTCTCTTTCTGACTGAAAGAATATTATCAGGTAATTTCAGTGGTAAATTATTGCACAGTAGAAAGTGTGTCTTGTCTGTGCCCATTGTTGCTATTGAGTTTCAACATTGATTGCAATTACCTGATGCTGCAACATCAGCAATGGGTTTTTTTGTTACATAAGCCATGAATCCCACGATGGAGAAGATGACAAAGCCAGCAAACATGCTAGTGAAGGAGTTGATGCAGCAGACAATGATAGAATCTCTGCACGGGAGAGACAAAGCACAAGGCAATCATTTTGAGCCCTATATCAATTCCTTATCAAGTCGTCACACATTGTCAAGAGGTGTGGGGGGAAGGGACGATAGAGAACCATTTTGAATTCTGCAGAAACACAACAACTGATGAATACATTCATATATTGACCCAATCTTTTGAGAGGTAGTCAGCTCAAACACTTTCAAAATAGTTGAAGGAGCCATAGATGTTTGTTGATGAGCTCCAAACCAGTGTTTATCTGACAGTCTGAAAGAGGCAAACCAAATGAATGTGCCTGTCCCTCAATGGAATTGGAAACTAGGATGTTGACAGAAGACCAAAGATTATCCCATGAAGAGACATCTGCAGTCCCTTCAAAGAGTCCCTTCAGTGGTAGACAGTAAACCTTCTCCTGTTACTTAAGAGGATATTTGAGTCATGCGGAAAATCAGTCTGACGTGCAACACATTACAGTCACCCACCTGTATACGTTGTTATTGAACGTATTGTAGCTGCCAAGAGCAATCAGAGAGCCTAAACCCAGGCCATAAGAAAAGAAGATCTGTGTGGCAGCATCCAGCCACACCTGGACACAAAAATGAGGACAAAAGAAAAGAAACACCTATTCAAAACTTAATGCTAAATAGAAATATTAAAATAAATTAGTAATAAGAGTGGATTTGATTTACAGTATATTGGTCTTTGGATGCTAAAAACGCTCACAGTGGTTCCATTATTCATTCACTCCTCATTCATACTTGGTGATGGCAAAGTACATGTGTAGCCTCAGCTGCCCTGAGGCAGACTGATGGAAGTGTGGCAGCCAATCTGCCCCAAAGGCCTCTGCAACCACCACCGAACAATCACACATTCACACACCAGTGAGTTCCTCACTGGAGGCAAGGAGGATAAAGTGCCCAGGGAGACAACAACAGATAACTGAGGAACCGCCAATCCTAGGATTATTGGACGATCTGAGTCACTGCCACCACGAACTTCATAATTTCTCTACATCAACACAATTGGTACAATTAAATGTAGTGAAATTTTGATTGATTTGATGAAACAGGTTTTAGGTATAAAAGCTTGCTGTGTGAGGGAAAGAGAAGGAAGCATACCTCAGACTCCTTGAGTTTGTTAAAATCTGGTGTGATATAGAAGAGGATTCCATCAAATGCTCCAGGTAGAGTGACTCCACGGCAAAACAGGATGAACAGCATAAAGTAAGGGTAGGTAGCTGAGAAGTAAACCACCTGTTAGATGAAAGGTTACTGTTAGAATGTTTTTTTACTGCTGTTTTTGGAGTTGCTTTGTAATCACATACCAAAGAGTCATAATTTTTTCTTATCCCCACCTATATATTTGAATAAGCTTACTTGAAAAGTCTCACGCTGTCACCAACTCCACCCACTACCTGTCAATCAACCAACCAATCACGGCCCCCAACCAATCACGGCGCATCTCCCATAAAGAATCATGTGAACAATATGGCGTAATGCATCTACTACGTTAGGAGACAAAATAACTATACATGGACTTCCCAGTTCACATAATTTTAGAGTGTCATAACTGTTCCAACAATTTTCATGTTTTTGAGCAGAAAGTCCAAACAGCAGGAACGACACAGAAAACTGCAACGGATTCTGAGTGAAACTAGCTGGATAGCATGAACATTCTGTCCAGGAATGGTTTCTGTTTGGAACAGGACAATCGATGTAGTATCCAAAATGCTCCTCAGGCATTTAACAAAAACGGTCTTTAAGTAACTACATACAGTCCTGTTTATGTCGTCAGCTAACAGAACTATCACTTCTGTAACATTTCTTTTCCACTTGCTCTTTTGACAGGTGCCTTTTCCTTTACGTTAGCTCCTTTCCCAATCTAACAATTAGTCAGCTTTCTTTCTCCAGTTAGCCTGCTGACATTCATCTACTGTTTTGCAACGCCCCGCCCAGCGAAATCCATGATTTGCTAACACAAAGTCATTATGTCAGCATGTTGATTTTTGGCTACATTGGGTGCGCTTGGTTTAAAATACCAATACATTTGTTTTTATATTTTTGGTATGAAGTTTGATATTATTGTTTCATCGTGGAATTTCCATGGGTTCCTGCTAGTAATACTTATATTTGTTCTCCAAGGTATACATAACACAAGTGACAGCTAAATTGTTCAGTTCCTCATGAACCGTGTTGCTGTACTGTGGCACTGCACCCACAGTACAGTGCAGCACACAGACCGAGTCAGCCATTCCCCACAGGCAGGCTGACCGAAGAAGGGTTGGTTCAGCACACTCCCACTGCACCATTTCCCTACTTATCTAAACTACATCTCCACTGATCTGTCAAATAAATGAACAATAATTTAACCAGCAGTAATTATGTCCTTGGTCGAACATTACAATAATTTTAAAATATAGAGCGTTGAAAACAAATATACATAACCAAACAATATAAAATGGAAAAATGTTAATAATTATTCTTATTTTGAATCTCATTGGGGGTGAGCATCTGCAACTATCAAGCTTAGGCAGTTCTTTTGAGTTTGTGTTCCTTTGTGCAACATTTAGGTCATTGTAATCACTTGAATTATTGGATTCACCAGAAATTAGATGTAGGTGGTTGTACGTGTGTTTTTAGGGTTTTTTTCAAGAAAGTTGGGCAAAGATCTTCTTCTTCTCCTTTCGGCTTTTCCTTTCAGGGGTCGCCACAGCTAATCAGTTTTCTCCATCTAACCCTGTCTTCTGCATCCTCTTCTCTCACACCAACTACCTTCATGTCCTCTTTCACTACATCCATAAACCTCCTCTTTGGTCTTCCTCTAGGCCTCCTGCCTGGTAGTTCAAAACTCAGCATCCTTCTACCAATATATTCACTGTCTCTCCTCTGGACATGTCCAAACCATCTCAGTCTGGCCTCTCTGACTTTATCTCCAAAACCTCTAACATGTGCTGTCCCTCTGATGTACTCATTCCTGATCCTATCCTTCCTGGTCACTCCCAAAGAGAACCTCAGCATCTTCATCTCTGCTACCTCCAGCTCTGTCTCCTGTATTTTCCTCAGTGACACTGTCTCTAAACCAAACAACATCACTGGTCTCACCACAGTTTTGTACACCTTTCCTTTCATTTTAGCTGAAACTCTTCTATCACACATCACACATCGCACCTGACACTTTTCTCCACCTGTACCATCCTGCCTGTACAAGCTTCTTCACCTCTTTTCCACACTCTCCATTGCTCTGGACTGTTGACCCTATGTACTTAAAATCCTCCACCTTCTTGATCTCTTCTCCCTGTAACCTCACTCTTCCACTTGGGTCCCTCTCATTAACACACGTGTACTCTGTCTTACTGCGGCTAACCTTCATTCCTCTCCTTTCCAGGACAAACCTCCACCTCTCTAGCTACTCCTCTACATGTTCCCTGCTCCCACTACAGATCACAATGTCAAAGTTGGGAAAAGATGAATTGTCAAAATATTGAATGTAATTGACTTTTGTAGCTTGAGAATATGTGACATTGTTTCTTTGATTTAAAATTTCATGTAATTAGAAACACATTGCAATCTTGACTTTTTAACTCATACTGTGGTTAATCATATTAAAATCCAATAGATATAAAATAAGTGGTAATGTAATCCTTTGATTTGACCAGTAATCCAACATTGCGCCACTTGTATGACCTTTAACTGACTTTGTCCTCTCTTTTACTCACTTTGCCAGTCCAGCTGACCCCCTTCCAGATACAAAAATAGACAAGCACCCATCCAATGGCAAGTGTGATAGCCAGTGGGATCCTGACCTCCCCAGGCTTCTCCAGACCATCAGTCAGCTGGTGCATGTTACGTCTGCGGGCAAGGAGCAAAGAGGTCTTACCACAACGAACAAAAACATCCTCAATCTCATTCATGCAGCATGCATGGATGCACAGACAAATATGTGTGTGGATATTCACAAAGATGTCTCACCACAGCTTTCTTTTCTCAACCCTAAAGCTTAATAAAGCACTACAATCATGGGAAGTCATGCATGTCTACATGCTATTTTTAATCATTCCCTTTGTTGAAGGCGCAGAACTTTATCTAAAAGTATCTGAAAAATATGACATTAGATGTTTTGGTGAACCAAGAGTTCCATAGATCTTAATGGCTAAACATTACTCCAACCTTGATGTTTACTATACATAGTAGGTGCCATAGTTTCACTATGTGTCTAAAATTTTTCCATTAAGGTAAAGTATTATGATCTAGACTTCAGCTTACTCCCAGAACTCCACCACCGCACTGGTGAGGTTTGTAGTGTCTGAAATGCTGTGGTTAGTATAGCAGCGATCTGTATTCCAGGAGTTGCCACAACTCTGCCATGGCAGCTCCTGAAAATTAAAGAAAAAGAAGGAGAAAAAAATCACACCACACAGTTCTTTTCAGTTGGAATACTCCCACCACTGGGTCCCATTCTCTCTAGCTGTTGAGCAGCCAAGACCATGATACTAATTTAGATTTCATGCTTTTCTCAGAAGAGTGAATGCCTCATCATCAAATGCATTTATCAATACATTGTGTAAGGTGCTAATTATGTGGGAAAGGAAGTAATAAATGTCATACCCTGCTAAGGTCTATGTACACAGATAATAAAAGGTGCTGGCAAACAGCAGCTCCCACATAACTTAATTCGTTACTGTTTTAAAATAAATAAATAAAAACACAGCTTTGACAAAACCATTTAATTTAATGTGTGACAACATGTTAAAGGAGTGAAGTAAAGAATACTTAAGTATTTTTACGTTCCATTTTCAAAGGTATTAAACTTATTATCACATTGCTTCATTAACGGTGTGAAAATAAATACTGAATACTCACAGTGGTAAAGGAGTTGTACAGATAGTAAATAGCCCAGGCAATTATAATGATGTAATAGATATTTAGCCAGAAGGACAGAACAGCAGCAGCCAAACCCACACCTGAAATAGTGAGAAGATAAACGTGACATGTTAAATAGAAATAAAACAAGAATAATGTATAATCACCCGCCTCCCGTCCTAAACCAGCTGGAATAAGCTCCAGCTCCCCGTGACCCGCGACAGCGGATAAAGCGTTAAGAAAATGGATGGATGGATGGATGGATAATGTATAATAAGTGTAACACAATGAAAATAAATATTTGCACTCTCTTCTGATTGAATCATTTAATTAAAAAAAAAAGTACTTTAGGGCCATAAGACTATTGCTCAATCATGCTGTACCTTTGAACATCGGGGCCAGCTTCCACACTCCAAGCCCTCCAATCGAAGTGTACTGACCAAGAGCCGTCTCCAGAAAGAACAGGGGCATGCCAGCAAATACGAGGGTCAAAAAGTATGGAATCAAGAAGGCCCCTGAATAGAAAGTGAGAGGTAAAGGTGCACAAGTGAGGGTGAATTATACATTTTAAAATTCATAACAGATCACATATTAGTCAAAATAAGTAAATGGTTTCTGTCTGCACTTTACATCATGGTGCAGTGTTTCGCATATGCGCAATTACGCACGGCTTAAAGTCGTGAAATGCAACTTTAATTAAAAACCTCAGAGCGACAACTTAAAGCTTTTGATGTCTTCTTTGCGTGCATGAATGAATGGACAATTGTGAAGAATTCCTGCGTACCTCCTCCGTTTTTTCCACATAAATAAGGAAATCTCCAGACATTTCCGAGTCCAATGGCGTATCCGACACATGAGAGAAGAAAGTCAAATTTCCCACCCCATGTTTCTCTCTCGGGAATGTCTTTTTTTGTCTTCTGCACTTTCACTACCAAGGTTTTGGGTTTGTCGTTTGGTGTCGTTGGGGGCGCGTCGTTCACAGTCTCCGTTAAGACGTGTCCGTCCGAGGCTTTGGTCCCGTTCGTGGCCATGGTTACCGTGGGATAGTCCTGATTAGTGGAAAGAAGGGGTTTCAGCACCGGTCCAGGCGAACGGCCGCTTCTCCGTCCTGTACACCCACTTCCCTGACTGCCGAGTGCGGTCGAGCAATTGCGGTAATAACAATAATCAAGAACGGAAACAGGAGCAGCGTAGCAGAGGTTCAGCGATCCTGAAAACATAAATAAAATAATGAGTAGAGGTTTTTTTTTTTTTTAAAGTACGACAAAACGCTTTAGAAAAAATACAGAAGTCAATTATATTTGTTCGTCATACAAATCTTCCTATAATTGATATTTTGTCTGAATTTGACTGTTAGTTGAAAAGGGTGTGATCATTTTCTCTGCTTTGTTTAAGATGTTAACACTTTAGAAAAAAATAAATAAATCTGTGATGTTGAACATCTAAACAAAATTATATATATTCATTAAATGAATAATCCCCTAAAAAAGGAATTGAAATACAGTACGTGACCAATTTGCAATTTGCTATAGCTGGAGTGTAGCTCAATGGCCATCAATGTTAAAAATAAAAAAAAAATGCTGGTAAAATGCTGAAACATTGCTCTTCAAAATTATTATGCATCAATTCTAATTATATTACATTTTCTTCGTCAATCGAGAGAAGAAAAGAAATCCAACGATCCGTGAACCCCACGGGATCAAATAAAGACTTCTCGTGTAAGAAGAATTACTTTAAACTGCCCGGGGTGAATTCATGTTAGCAGAAATTTAGAGCGTGCTTTTGTCCTTGATTCATTACACTTTGAATTCAATGGCCTACTTCCTACTGCTCAAGTGTTCTGCATGCCCGCCCCCGAATTCCACGCACCGCAGTTAGGGCAACACGTAAGTGTGTTGAGTTCTGCACGCCAGCCGAGAATTACGTGTGACTTAATCTGTGCGTTTCAAAGTGAACTGATTGTACTCTGATCAAATATAGTCTCATCAGCACGAGTTTTATTTTGTTGGGTTTTATTGCGTATTTGATGTTTATAAGTCATCTTTGTCAACATTTACAATCACGTTACTTTCACTGAGTCTAATACAGTATTGATTCAGTATTGATGATCATTAAATATACAGTGGAGTATATACAGAACTCGGCATAACGCCCGTTCAAGACAGGAGCAATTAAATGCATTCAGAAGTTAGACAGGACAATATCTAGTTAATAACCACAGGAGCCATAATTTCACTGGAGTGTTTGAGTACGCGTTTTTTGTTCAGTTTTCAAAAAAATATATATATATTTTTTCCAATTGTCTCATGGTAGTTGAATTCACGGCACGGCACGGAGCGCGCTCTTTGCGCCCTCCGTGCGTAATTGTGAAGAGCAACGTAAGGCAACACAATAACAAAGCATTTCATATTTAACACCCGAGACTAAAACTTGTATATAATTTTTTTTATTATAATATAAATATTTGTATTTATTGTTATATTTCAGGTTCATGCAACACTGACTCTAAAGACAAGTTGAGACTTAATGAGCGCATAAATCTGTGCGTATTTTATCCACATAGATTAAGCATTAATTGTATATCAAATGCAGAACTAAATGATCAAACACATTATTGATCCTCATGAAACAAATCTTCTGCGTCGCCATCAAAGGAAGTCCAGGCGCCATCCGTGCGCATTGCTAAAATCGCAGCTGCATTTGTCACATCCCTCAACGGTCTTCAATTGTAGCACATATCTAATGTACGTAACATGCGTACCTTGAAGCTGGATACTTACAATGAAATTCCTTTAACTGTAAGATTCGTTTTCCGATGATGAAATTTTTTTTTCAAGTTACTTCAATGCAGTTTTACAACAAAACCAAGGAGAAAAGTTTGCATCCGACGACAGCAAACGAATGTACGTTCCTGAGGGGCGAGGATGGTGTTCAAGTGCGTCCTTGAGATCGAGGTGCTGTCCTGAATGGAGTGGTGCTGAAAGAGAGGAGGGGAGAGAAGACGGGGAAAGGAGCTGCACCGTCTGAGTTGTATAGAGCAGGGACATAACATGGAGCGCAGAGAGATCTTCACACTCATCTACATAGGGTCAATGTCACCTCAAAGTCGACCCTCCCCAACTCCACCATTTCCACCACTTAGATGGCAGCAGGTTTGAGAGAGGAGCATCCTCTTGTCTCAAGGTTTTATATCCTTAGCCCTACAGCTCTTTTTTCATCAGCATGCTCTCTCTCTCTCTCTCTCTCTCTCTCTCTCTCTCTCTCTCTCTCTCTCTCTCTCTCTCTCTCTCTCTCTCTCTCTCTCTCTCTCTCTCTCTTTCTTTCTTTCCCTCTCTCTTTCCTCTTTCACTATCTTTCCCATTCTCTGTCCCTCAAAAGCCAGTTGCATAATCCAGACTTCAAATGGTATACCAACATTTTCATAGCATTTTTATTTACCATTCTAAACATCCCTAGAATCCTTAAAGTTGCCACTTAAGCAAAATGTGAGTGACACCAGGTCATAATTTTAATTTCCTCTATTTTCTTGCCTTTTTTTTGGCTTCTTAACATGAAACAGTTTTGTAAAAGAGGCCACATGAAGTTAAAAATAGGTAGTGTAGTGTTGCATCAAATTCTGTATCTCCAAACAAGCAGATACAAAGCAAGATGCTGATAGCTGGTCTCACTTCTGGCAAAACATGATAAGAGGATCCCAGCCAATGAAGAGAATCATAGTGAGTGAGATCAATAGAAAACTGTGGTTTTAATCTTCTTAGTTTGCTGTCTCCCAAAATGAAATACCCTTGTGAAACATCCCAAATGAGCAGTCTCAATGCAGACTTTAACTCACACACTGAGATAAATTATTACAGTCTCACTGGGAAATTAGACTCTTGCAGGGTTTAACAATTTGAGTTATGAAAATGTGAGAGGATTAAACCAGTGTCTGCCTTTGGGAAAGACACACATGTCATTGATGAAGATGGTGATGATGATAATCAATTTGTCCTGTAGTGCACATATTTGAGAAGATGTAAGGAGACATGCTGATAGTTTGTTGCCAAAGCAGATTCTTTTTAATATCAAGTAGAATCAGGCGTATAAAATCCTCAAAATTCTAGTATTTCTGTATTCTTTACCAATTTTTCTCGTGTTTTCCTCACCATGTCCATTTCCTTCATCTCTGGTGTCCTCTTTTCCACGTCTGTGCTCACTTGTTCAGTTATTTCCCTTCTATCTTCAGCTTTTTGTCTTTGATCACCATCCTGTAGACTGTGCAGTGCTGACACAGCGCTCCTGAAAAGCCAAACCACTGACAGTGAAGAAAAGAATGCCCAGATGGTGAACCAATGAGGGGTGAGCTAACCTTCTAATGATACAAAACAAAATTTAGCATTTCTAATGCCAGCTGGCTGATTGGCCTGCAGGCTGCAGTACTTCAGATGTGCAAAAAGCCTCATATTGGCCTGCGGCTGTCATATGAGGCAATTTAGAATGCCACAGTGATGAGAGCTGGTGGGTGCTACGCTTGTGGCCCTGGCCCCACCTGATGGTGAGCCTGTGTGCAATGGAGCTTGTAATTACAGAAGGAGGTGGTAGTAATAGAGAGTACAGCACAGGCAAACACACTGGTAGACAGCTGCCCCCCTGTCAGTTTGACTGCTCAAACACAGGGAATTAAAGTGATGCTATGAAACTGTGGCAGATTATTAATCATGTGAGATACACATAATGGCAATAGGGATGATGATGACAGCGATAATGATGACAGATGCTTTTAATAGTGCCGTTATATTACCAGCCCTAGAAAAATGTTTCCTCGTAAGTTCTACGAGACTTGGTACACGTGGTGATAGTCTTTATGCACTACATAAGTAAGATCTTGTGTATTGATAAACTGTAATGACCATGTGTGGGTTGCCACACATAATAACAAGAAGAGTCTGAATGTGTTCCAGTCCTGTGAGTTGAACAGTAATGTAAGTATGCTGCATAACATAGTCAAAATGGAAATGATAGCATGATCGCATTTGGCAGATGTCAGATGTAATGGAAACATCAACATCTGTATGTTTTTGGTGTCAGGTGGTCACTTGAGGGGAGGTGAAAGGGGCAGCTGTCTGTCATAAAATAGGGAAGAAATGGCTGTAATCATCTCTGCATTTCGTTCATTTCTGTTCAGGGTGCAGCTGCAGATGGAGAAATTCTCCCTTAATGGAGCGCTAACACAACTCATGGTGTGTCTGGACATTCCAGCCCCATTTAACACATGTGTAGAATGTTATTTTTGCTCTCACTTCTGAAAATCTCTGATCTTTGCTTAGTGCTGAGGTCAAATATTTGTGCTTCTGCAGAATGAAACTAAAAGAAAATAATTTTTAATCAAATATGCTAATTAGTAATAAGCATTTGTATTCTTTTTATTCGTAAGGTTAAGTTTTTGCTGTTTTTTTTGGAGGGGGGGTTGTTTGTCTTTCTTTTGCATAATTAAACCAAAGGTTCATGAAAGATTTCATGAATCTTTGTAGGACCATCAGCCTCATAAAATTAAAGATCACAATTAATTTTAGTATGGTTCAACATGATGGGGTGGAGAGAGAATACCTTGGTATTTTTTAAATTCATTCATTCATTCATTCATTCATTCATTCATTCATTCATTCATTCATTCATTCATTCATTCATTCATTCATTCATTCAGTTTCTGCCGCTTTATCCGCCGTAGCAGGTCATGGGGAGCTGGAGTCTATCTTAGCTGGCATACGGCGTGAGGCGGGGGTCACTCCGGTCACAACACCAGTGCACCGTGGAGATTTTTTTTAACCCTTTTTTCAGTATTTGGCAGATTACTTTGAAATGGTGTGGAAGGACAGGACACATTTCCCCGGCGGAAATCATCAAATTTTGAATGCATTGTGAATCCTGAAGAAAAATCATTAAATCATTAGTGAAATACTGTACCTTTTTTTCCCCTGAGTTACTATTAAGGTAATAATTACAGTCATAATGACATAATGGACAAAATGAGCTGATTTGGTGCAGGGTCGCATTCTGTCAAAGTTGTCTAGTTATTATTATTATTTGGGAATAAACCAAAGTAATGAGAATACTGACATTTGAAGGGTGGTTTTTAATCTACTGAAAGAATAGTCATCGATATTTGCAAATAAATTCAAGGTCCACTGAGGATGACTCTGAATTAATTTGGTAATCCATGGATAATTATGGATAACACAATTTACAATTGGTCTCTATAGCTATTATCCATGGATAATGTACCTAAAAAAACGCAGAAAACAGACTAACAATAATTTGAATTTGATTGTGCTCTGTTCCAACAGGAGTATAAGTACCTGGACTCTCTACCGGTCTGTTAGAACTGATGGTGAAATGTTTTTGACCAACCTAAAGTCCAGTTGATTCTTTTTTGTTCTTCTTTATTTACTTGTGCCTGGGTAACCTAGATCTACACAGACAAGCAGTCAACAAATTACAGTTCAATGACAATAATCTTAACCATGTGCACAAAAGTTACGGAGGTGTATAGGTGACAGAGGTACCATCATTCATTTAGACCCATTGGCATTGCAGTTAGAGTTGGATTTTTTTAAGCAATGTTGTATGTTGGCTCACTGTTTAGAAACACTAAGAAAGACACATAAGACGTAAACATTATGGACACAGTTAAACACACAAACAAATGTGATCCTGTACAGTAGGGTTTCCATGTCTCTTAATCTGAAAAGTCCCTTTTCTTTTCAGGTTGTGGGAGGGATTGTTGTCAGGACCAATCATGTGTAACACTGCAGGACTACAGAATGTGCTGCCTCTTCATTGGTAAGTCAGTCAGGTAGGACAGTGTTGGGGCCTCTCCAGAAGAGCCTCACTGCAACATTTCCGTTTGTAGAGAAAAGATGGGGACAAAGTAATGTGTTTGTTGCTGGGAGATTTACAAAAAAGAACTCAGGGTCCATTTCTGAATGAGAGGGAGGGTGAAAACACGGCCACAAAGCAAAACAAATACCACTCCCCCCCCGGCCCCCATCCCCCAACCCCCCTTCCCCAACTCTTCTCAAATCCAGGCAGGAATGTAAAAGGCAACAAAGAGGCAAAATGCTTCCGAAAAAAGCCAGATTTTATGGAAACATTACAGCATCTTCAAGAACTGTATTATGAACGGTTAAAACTTAAAATAAAATAAAAAATTTTTAAAAATTATTTATGTCTAAAGCTTGTATACAAAAGTAGAAATGCTAGAATGAAGCAGAAACATGTATTATTGAAGCAAAACAAAACAAAACAAAAAAACAACCTCTGAGCTCGTATGTCTGTTTTTCTCAGTGGCTTCATATTCAATCAGTTTATTTTCATCTAATAAGTTAACAGTAAGGAGCTCTCATGGTCCATGTGTAAGAGAAGAATCATGCTGATAGCTGCAGGCATGCAATGAGCCACGTGTAATTGAATCATGACAGTATTGTGACCTAAGTCAAGCTTTATTACAACGTCAGTGACACATATTGCTAAAGGTTACCAAAATGATACAGATAAATATGCAGCATGTCATCTTAAGTGCACAAGGTAAAAGTTCAATACATATAGAAATGCTTTTTTTCTGTGACTGATAACAGAGCTGTCATCGGTCATGTTAAATGTGTGGTATCATTATGTGCAAATATGGGAGTAATTATGTAGTAGGGAAAGCTCTGATCTCTAAAATCAGAAAATTAGAAAAGATTATCCTGAGGGAATCTTGACTTTCTCAGAAATGTTACTGTATCTATTTATTCTATAATTCAGACTACTCAGTCGAATAGCCTAATGGCAGAACTACTGCAGTGGCTAAAATGCTCGAAACCCTTTCTTGTCTTGAATGAAAGGGGAAACGTCTTCAAGGAACTATCTTAAATTCAGTTTAGGGTTAGGGTTAGCCCCCATTGGACTGCAGACGGCGGGGATTGAATCTGGGGCAGCATAACTGCGAAGTATATGGCCTAGTACTAAGCTACATCGCCAGTAAACATGTTGGCCTTAGGTTATACTAGAATTTGTAGTGGAGGAGAATTTTCTTGCTCGTACACCTGTATTGATGTTCTACATAAATCTTCTATTGCGTATAACATCGGAAAGGAGCAAAGTCAGGGATGGGGGAAGACTTCTGATTCTGGATGACTGAGTTTGATTGGGTTGTTGCAGCTGAAGCTACAGAAATGTGAATTACAGAATGGAGGGGCTCAACTGCGAGAGGACTCGGTGGTTAGAGCTTTAACTGGGATGTTTTGCTCAACTGCTTTGTGTTGAATCTCATGTATTTGTAATAAGAGGCTCTGTCTGAGAAATGAAAGCTCATCATTTAATGTTACTTTATTAGTGTTTAGTGTTACTTCCTTTAGTGTTTCTGGCTACCACATACGTATATAAGTAATGAATATAATTTTATGGCATTTGGGTCATATCAGCATAGAATAGAAAGCTATCTCTTTTCAAATGGGTTTCAACTCTGTTCACAAAACAATTTTTATGGGTTGTTACTCCTTTTCAAAGTAATTGAGACAGACAGTTTGTGATTCGCCAGTCATGACTGATATTTAGATTTTAATGGCTTTCAGAGAATCTGCATCAGCTGCCACCTGCACCCTCAGCAAATGACTACGAGAGTCTCTCTCCACAGAGCGGAAGCAAATACAGAAATGGGAGAGGAGATCAGGATTATTCTGTGATATCTGTTATCATTTGTGCTTTGTATTTATTTATTACTTACTTCACCACATAAGCCTGAGTGATTTGGAATACTACAGTAATTTGATATGAGATACCCAGCGGAGATATTCACTGTATCGCATGAATACAGTTATTCAAAGTTGTTCGGGCTCAATGTGAATGCTTTAAAAAAGTATTTATTGAAATTAAAATTTCTGTGTAAAACTAACTCCTGTTTACAACAAGTGAACTGCTAACTTACGCCCCTAGACAATTGTACAGTGGATTATTTAGTTTAGACCTTGTTTACACAGTACTGTTTTTTTTTTTGTTAAAAACAGATCTTTTGTTATTTATTTATTCATTTATTTATTTGTTTGTTTGTTTGTTTATTTGGTTGGTTGTTTGCCTTTACAGAACCTTCTACACTAAGATCCACAATGTGACAAAAAATGTTGTAGTGTGCATGTTAAGGACGCTCCATCCCCTGCAACCTTATTCAGGACAAACAGTCAAAAATCAATGAATAAATGATTGAATAAACACCAAGGCAGTAGTAGGTGGTGTAGCTTTCAGCAATATTATAACAGCAATATTACCAGTGCAACAGATCTATGCTCGAGTGTCTTAATAAAGTCCATAGGGCTGGCAACACAACCTGACATTTTATATTTGTTGATATTCTGACCATGATAGATTATTTTTCTGTCTAACCAGAACTATAATAAGCTTTTGTGAAATAGGGTTGTGTCGTCATCACTTTCATCAATTTTCAGAGTTGGGTTTTGACCTTTATACAACATGGTTACAGTGGTGTTTCCACTTTGAACCCATTTTTAAAAGCTTGTGGTTCAGACCCCAAAAATGCTGTTCTCATGTAAACAGCCAAATGCAAAAAAAGTTTGCAAGTGGCTTTAGAACACAAAATTAAAATAAAGTGTTTAAAATGTGGACTGATTTATAAGTCAATTTTCACCTGAAGGGTATAGCTAAAACTGTGGAGGTGGGATTTAAGGAGTATCCCTTCAAACACTAACCAACATTTAACGATGAACATTCTGCAGAAGATTTCTGTTTAGTCAAGCTGCAGCTGCAGGTACCTAGAGGTTAGACAACGGTCTTGAATTGAAGAGCACTGATTGCAACTTGGTCAGATAGCCAACACACAGACGGACTCAGTCTCTCTGGGGTGAAGTGTCAATTAAAGCTGCAGCCAGGAGCAGGAAGACACGGTGAAAAGGCTAATATTAAAGCTAAAGAAAGGCTAAAGTACTGTGACAGAGGAGTCGTCAGGCAGAGGGATATAGCAGGATGTTGTCTGTTATGAAGGAGAGAACTGAAACAGAGGAGCTGAGGATACTGTAAGACTCTGGTATGCCTCTACAGTTCTGTGGGCTCTTTCTTCTGAGGGAGGGCTCATGTGTTCTGGAAAATCCTTATAATGATTGTGAAATGAGATGTCTGTAGGTCAATTTGCTCTCTGTCTATCTCTGCATCAAATGCTTTAGTGTATATTGTTTTTCACTTTCACTATAGCTTTTCATTGACACACTGTTAAAACCACTTTAAAGAATCTGAAAGTCATTTGAGCAGAGAAATATACGCTAATTCATAAAACAGGAAAAATATTTCTTTACCTCTAATCTTTTACATTTTTGCACTACAAGGTTTCATTTTATGTTTATGTTTATGTTGTGTGTATTTTATGTTAAAATTGTATACTTTAGGTTGTTTGTCGGCCAAGTGTCCCCCGCCTCTCGATTGTAAGTCCACTCGGATAGGCTCCAGCAACCCCTGTGATTCACGAAAGCGGAAAAAACAGCTATGAAAATGAATGAATGAATATCATGTATTAAATATGTTGAAAAGCCACATTTTGTGCAGACAATAAAGCAATATTTGCATTTGAATAGATGAGAGATGTCCAAAGTAAAGACAGACATCATAGAACATTCATTCTTGTAAATGACAGGATGCATGCAATTACCAACTTACTGGACTGGACGTTTCGCTTGAGTTGGATATTTTGCATATGTCACATCTACTATTTTCAATATGATGGTACTAGACCACCAATTTAAATGATTTAATGCAAATGGAAAGTATAACCTAGATTCTAAAACCTACACTGTTTCAATTTTGTTAATGCTTTTCTGCGCAGTGCCCTATCTCTAATCATTTACCCTATTAGCCTAGCAGAAAACAGGAACCATGCAGGAGGTCAGTTCAGCATAATTGGGCATGTAATGATCCAATCGCACGCCTCCTACACCCCGCTAATTCCTCCAGGGAGGATTGAGAGGCTCCTCTCCTCTGGGAATAATGCATAAAATAATTTAAAAGTTGACATTTATGCTAAGATCACACTGATTTTCATAGTTTTCTCTATAGTATGTATTTATGCAAATAGAATGTGTCCAAGCAGTGTCTTTCTACATTTGTGGATCACATCGCAATCTCATATTACTGATGCAATAGTCTTTGCTGACCACAGCGTTCTGAAATATTTATTATTTAGCAGACAGACAAGGCTGTGTCCACAATTCAGCAGTGTGTTGGTACCTTGACGGTGTCCCCTGAAATTTTTCAAAATAATCAACATTCATGAATACCATTTATTTAAAAGAATGAGCTGTAAACAATTGTAGATATTTCTGAACGATGTTAAAAATAAATTAAATAAATAAATAATTAGATACCAACAACAATGCTCCAAGAATGATTTCCGAGGAAATTTTGAATATTATAGTAAGAAAAGCTTTGTCTTTTTTATTTATGGAAACAGTTTGTTGGTGGTTGCCTGATTGTTCAATCGTCGCTGAAACCATTCTTGTCTTGCAGTTTATTCATACCACAATAGTGCTGTACTTTTCAGAAGAGATGATTAAATTTTGAGTTAGCAACATACTGACCTGGATAAGCCAACATAATTTCAGTTCTCATTAGAAAGCATTTACACCTAGTGAGCATGCTTAAATATAAATGCTGTATGTATAATTCCTGTATGTTTTATCAAGATCATTAGGTGAACAGCGCTGCTTCACAGCCAATGTAAGAATGAGACATTTATGTGTGTGTGTGTGTGTGTGTGTGTGTGTGTGTGTGTGTGTGTGTGTGTGTGTGTGTGTGTGTGTATACACAGTATACACACACACACACACACACATATACAGTATATACAGTATATATAAATTGTACTATACACACACACACACTGTATTTTTCCCCCCGTCTTGCCTGCTTTGCCTGAACACCAGTGAAAAGAGTGATCTTGTGAATCAGACCTTTTAATTCCTGATTTCCATCCCTACATTCCTATATTATATATTTCTTAACCTTATTGAACATACATGAATAGATGCAGACAAGCACAAACCCCTGTACTTTGCCCGAAGATGCTAAAAGCTTTTCTACAGTTTCCATTTGCTGAACTGTAAAGAATTAAATTGTAGAGGAAGAAATCCTTTGAAACATGAAGAACCATTAAAATCTGCTGCTCGTTGTTGTTACTTATGCAATCCAATCGACAAAGATCTAAGTATACTCTCCGATCTTGTGTCTGTGACCACACTATCATAATGTATATTTGTGCAAGGAATTCTAGAGTATATGTGTATGGTGATTGGAAATGAATGAGAGCAGGTGTAAGCAATCTCACCATGCTCCCCTACTTATCTCCTATTCACCCAGGCCGTTTCCATGGTAATGAATGAATGAATTGCGACATGGATGATTGATGTCAATCCTCCAATCAGCGTCTGAAAATGGACACCCACTCAGCAAAATAATAGTAAATTAAGTCTGAGAAAAGCTTAGTATGTATGAAACACATCACTGAGAAACTTGTATTTTGGCCTCCAGTTTTAAATCACCCCCAGATGTTGAATTATTGGAATTATTTGGTATTTTATAGCAAAATTTAAATAAAATTAAATGTTATGTAAGATTAGTACAAATGATATTTCAAATGTTTGTTTGTGTGTGTGTGTGTGTGTGTGTGTGTGTGTGTGTGTGTGTGTGTGTGTGTGTGTGTGTGTGTGTGTGTGTGTGTGTGTGTGTGTGTGTATAAATACATATGCATATATGTGAATCAACTAGCAAACATATACAAGTATGTCAGCATCATCTGTTCCCTGTATATGTGACAGGTTATTTAGGGTTTTTTGTGAATCACTCACCCCAAAGTTAGTTTAAAATACAAGGGCAATTCCATCATATCTTGTTAATGTTGTTTGTTCATATGAGGAGTTTGATTATTTAGCAATAGACTGTTGATGCCTCAGAGCTGTGTGGAGGTAGATTGATTGCTCGGTGATCGGTTGGTAATGCCTCAGGGCTCCAGTAGGGGGAGACGCGCTCTGCTGCTTCGTTCAATACAATAAGTGAACGACAGAGCTGCGTGTGACTTTCCTCAGTTCTCTCACTATTGTTTCCCTGTCTAAGGTAATTAGCGTTCACAAAGCAGCTTCATATGACACGTTAACAATGTTTTACCCTGTGTTATTGTGATTTTAGTTGGTAGAAATGACATATTTCCTTTTGTTTTATTGTTAAAAAGAGTTTCATATGCTAAGCTTTAAGCTAGAGGCGGCATCCTGGCGCGGCCATATTGGACAGTTAGCCTTTCCAGGTTTGTTAGCTAACACGTCTACATTGAGGAAAAAAGTGCTAATTTTGCAATTCATGTATCATTACAAGAAATTTGGTAAACTAAAAACATATTCCATAATGTGCTGGCCATAGAATAATTTAGTTTAAAACGAAAGTGTATTTGTAATTATATTTGTGCTACTGATACTGGGTTTGTGAATGTATTATTGTTTTTGTTAAATATAAGTACATTTTGTATGATGTGAAAAATGGTTCAATACAATAAGTGAACAACAGAGCTGCGTGTGACTTTCCTCAGTTCTCTCACTATTGTTTCCCTGTCTAAGGGCACAACATTTGGAGGCACCGCTGGGATGTTTGGCTTGAGGATCACCCCTGAGCTGTAGTGGAAACCTCTCGTCGATCATCCCTCAAAATTACCCAGGTATCGGAGAAAGTAATCAGTAAGGTGGTCAAGGCAGGCGGTTTTCATACAAACTGGTAACCTTCATCCTGAAGTGAGCAAAAGTGACTACTAGGGAGCAACAAAGGATCAGTAAAGTCAACTAAACCCCTGTTTTACTGCTGATGTCCAATTCTCTGGTAAAATGGAGTCTGAATTTGAGAATCTGCAACTGGAAATTAAAGGCGCACTGTACAAACTGACTGTAGAACAACTGATTAAAGTATGCAACGCACTTCAAATATCTGGAGCAGGAGATGAACAAGTGACGGGTAAAACTCGTAGCAAATTGATTACACATGTAATAAAGTACCTTGAACGGGAAGAACTGGCCGACTTAGAGGACGAGGGCATGTCAGACCTCCTTAATACTCAAGACGTTATAGGCAGAGTCCAAATGACAACAGGCCAGAATGAAGGGCAAACCCTGACTCAGACTAATGAACAACAAAAATTACAGAAAGAGGTAGAGGCACTAAGGTTGTCATTGCAAGAAAAAGAGAATGCCTTGTATGGACTTGTGAGCACAAGCACAAACCCCACTGCAGCGTCTACTACCTCAGTAAACATACCTTCAGCCCCTTCTAATGGCAACATGTGGCGCAAAGACTATAAAATATCAGGCCAGATTGGCGAGCCAGGGCAAAAAGACAAGTTAACCTTTTCTAGTCTTGCCAGACAAATTGAAAGTGGACTTAACAAAGGCTACCCAGAGTTGGAGATCATTGACGCAGTTATCCGCGCCATCACACCAGGCCTGCAGCTAAGGAGTTACCTTGAGGGAAAAGGTGAACTGACACTGCCTGCCCTCCGTAGAATCCTTAGGTGTCATTACCAGGAAAGAGGTGCCACAGAACTATATAAACAACTCACATCTGAAGTGCAGGGCAGCAAAGAAACTCCTCAAAATTTCCTGATTAGGGCAATGGACTTGAGACAGAAGATTCTCTTTGCCTCACAGGAAGCTGATTCAAGCTTAAAATATGACCCAGCACTAGTCCAGAGTCTATTCATGCACACTATTCTAACTGGCTTACAGAATGATAATATTAAAAGTGACCTGCAGCCTTTCCTCTTGGAAACAACCACTTCAGATGAGCTACTGTTGGAAAAGCTGAACATCGCCTGCGCCAATGAAAAGGAGAGGCAGGACAAAAAGAAACATGCCACGCCATCACGAGTAAACAGTGTGAATATGGTCCAGTCAAGTGAAGTTCCTGAGGGAAAGAATAGCACCACCCGACAAAGCACGCCCTCTCTGGCCCCTGATCTGCTGTCTGAGATCAGAGAAATGTGCTCTGAAATGGTGCTGTTGAAAGATTTGAAAGCCGAGGTTTCCCAAATCAAAGAAACCATCCGAAGGTCCGCACCTGCATCCCCACAGTATCCCCCACCAAGCAGCGAACCTGAACCTGATTCTGCCCCTTACCCTGTTTTTCCATCCTCCCAGCACTCACCTTATAAGACTGAACCAAATGCCATGCCGTTTTATCACCAGCAGTTACCAGTAGCAGTACCAGAATACCAACGGGCTCCTGATCCTGGACGGATGAGGGGGACAGCCCAATTCCAACAAAGGTTCGCCCCACAACGGTATTATCCAGCGCCACGCCCCCACCCAAGGTGTTTCACTTGTACTCAAGCAGGTGAGGAGTACTGCCAACACTGCTTTAGGTGCGGAAGCAGTGAACATTTCAGGGCAGGTTGTAGAGCACCAAGACCAGCAGAACCTGCTAGGAGGAGCAATTTAAACTAAAAGGGGTTGTTCCCGTGGGGCATGGAGCAACCAATAGTGTGAGTAAGTCCCAAATTTGTGCAAATTGTGAAAGAGGGAGAACCAGAGAGACACTTAAATGTTTAGTTTGCAAAATCACACCGTACTGCTCAAGAGAATGCCAGGAAGCACACTGGCCGACTCACAAAAGACGATGTAAGCCATATATATGTTCTGGTATTAAGAAGCAGGCAACAAAATTGAGTGATAAACCCAAGCGCCAAGAAAATAAAACCCCAGAGAAATCACTAACAGTAAGGGAGCTGGTAGGAAAAAAATGCATCATCAAGTGTTACCTACACAAACAGAAGGTACAGGCACTTTGGGACACAAGCTCACAAGTTTGTACTATAGATGAAGTATGGAAAGCAAACCACTTACCTGATGTACCACTAAGAGATGTCGCAGAGCTTGTTGACCCACTTAACCCCTTACAAATCGAGGCTGCCAATGGGACAGACATGCCATATATTGGTTGGCTTGAAGCATCCTTCAAGCTTGCTGCTAGTGATGATGAGTTGATAATACCCATACTAGTGCTAAAAGGAGGACAGCAACAGTGTCCTATTATAGGATTTAATGTCATTGAATGCCTTGTATTAGATAATTTACAGGACAAGAAACAATGTGGAGATAAAGAAAAACTTGTGAAAGCAGTAAAAATGGCTTTTCCTCATCTAAGGAAAAATAAAGCAAAAACTTTCATTAAAGCAGTGAGTGGAGGGCAGACATGTGAGCATAATGTAAGGACAACCAGTGAAAGAATCAGTGTGCCCAAACGTAGCTCCATGCAGATTGAATGCCGAGTGCGAGCCCCACCCCTCAGAGAGAATAAGATCCTGATTTTTGAGCCTCATGAGAATCCACAGTGGCCTGAGGGACTAGAGTTTTGTGATGCCCTCGTGTCAGTGAAGGCAGGCACGACCCCAAAAATCATTATCAGTGTCCAGAATCCTACAAGTCATGACATCACGTTGGCTGGAAGGACAATAATTGGAACTGTGCAGCCTGTCAGGTCAGTGTATCCTGCCAACATATTTGAAACAGATCATACACCAGCTACATCTATCCACCATGTTCAAGCACAGAACTCCAGTGCAAATACCCCTGCTCATGAACAATGGGACCCTCCTGTTGACCTGACTCACATGGATGAACAGCAAAGACAAATTGTCAGCCAGATGTTAAGAGAGGAGTCAAGGTCATTCTCCCAGTCCGATGATGACATAGGCTGTGTGGAAAATCTGCAAATGAACATTTCGCTAAAAGACCATGAACCAGTTTCAAGAACATACCTCTCTGTCCCAAAACCCTTGTACAAGGAAATGAAGGACTATTTACAGGACTTGATAGCACAAGGGTGGGTCGAAAAATCTGCTTCTTCCTACTCTTCCCCTGTCGTCTGTGTGAGAAAAAAAGATGGTACCCTGCGCTTATGTATCGACTACAGAGAGCTTAACAGGAAAACACATCCAGACCGCCACCCCATTCCCAGAGTGAAGGATATTATGGACAACCTGGGGGGAAACACACTCTTTACGCTGCTGGATCAGGGTAAGGCATACCACCAAGGGTTCATGGCCAGGGACAGTAGACATTTAACAGCTTTTGTGACCCCCTGGGGCCTATATGAGTGGGTCCGAATCCCGTTTGGCCTCATGAATGCACCAGCCGCATTCCAACGCTGCATGGAGGAGTGCCTGGATGGCTTAAGGGACGAAATATGTGTGCCTTACCTCGATGACGTCCTTGTGTTCAGCAGAACATTTGAGGATCATGTCAATGATGTCCGGAGGGTACTGCAACGACTGAGGGAGAATGGAATAAAACTGAAACCTCGAAAATGTGACCTGTTTAAAGCAGAAATACGATATCTTGGTAGGATCGTGTCAGCTGCTGGAAGCAAGATGGACCCAGCTGATACTGCTGCAGTCATGGCCCTGAAAAGCAAACAGCCAGGTACTGTCGGTGAGTTAAGAGCCATCTTAGGACTGTTAAGTTATTACCGGCAGTATATCAAAGATTTCTCCCGTATTGCCAGCCCCTTGTATGACCTTCTTAAAGCACCTGTACAGACTGAGACAACACAAAACACAAACAGGAAGTGGCAAATGAAACAAAACACTCGAGGAATTCCATCCCGTACACCAATAGAGTGGAAGAATGTGCACCAGTCAACCTTGGAACAGTTGATAGACTGCCTCACTCAGCCTCCTGTTCTAGGCTTCCCTTTCGTTCTCCACACTGATGCATCCAACCAGGGACTGGGTGCTGTTCTTTACCAAAAACAGAATGGAAAACTGCGTGTAATTGCGTATGGCTCTCGTACTTTAACTACAGCAGAGAAAAACTATCACCTACATTCGGGCAAGTTAGAGTTCTTGGCCCTGAAATGGGCAATTACGGAGAAATTCCGCGATTACCTTTTCTACGCACCATCCTTCACTGTGTACAGTGACAATAATCCACTTACCTATGTCTTGTCTACTGCCAAACTGAATGCTACAGGGTGCCGATGGGTAGCAGAACTTGCGGACTTCCATTTCACAATCAAGTACCGCCCTGGCAAGGAAAATATTGATGCAGACACTTTGTCCAGAATGCCTTTAGATATGGAGGCATATATGAAAGAGTGTTCAGAGGAAGCCTCATATGATGTTATTGGAGCAGCTACACAAGCAGTGGAAAATCAGGATGAATCCGGTGTGTCTTGGTCCATGGGTGTCTTAGTCAAAAGTGCAACAGTAAATGAAAGTGCACCCCTCACTCCACTAACAACAGGACAAATCAGAAGTGATCAAAGAAATGATCCCACTATTGGACCAGTGGTTCAGTACAAACTGTCAGGAGCAAAACCATCACACCCAGAACTAAAACAACTCAGCCAACAGGTCACATGTCTTCTCAGGGAGTGGGACAAGCTTGAGATCAATGGGAATGGAGTAATGTACAGGAAAATAGTGAACAAAAGTCAGTTGGTGCTCCCAGAAAAACATAAAAGTACTGTGTTGAAGGAACTCCATGATAATATGGGCCATCAAGGAGTGGACAGGACTACATCATTGATTCGGGATCGGTTTTACTGGCCCTATATGCAACGAGAATTAGAGGAGTATGTCACAAAGAGATGTATCTGCCTGAAACACAAACAACCAAGCCATGTGACAAGAGCACCATTAATGAACATTGTGACCACCCTACCGTTTGAACTTG
The DNA here is from genome assembly GCF_040054535.1 of Antennarius striatus. NCBI lineage: Eukaryota > Metazoa > Chordata > Actinopteri > Lophiiformes > Antennariidae > Antennarius > Antennarius striatus. Next base: position 8,924,363 of record NC_090780.1, on the reverse strand, counting down.
TTTCTATTGATTTTTTGCATCTCGACAAGTGCAAGGGTGGTTATGAATATATTCTTGTTGTCATTGATCACTTTACACGTTTTGCCCAGGCGTATGCCACAACTTCCAAATCGGGTAAAACAGCAGCAGACAAAATCTTTAATGACTTTGCACTGAGATTCGGCTTCCCAACAAGAATTCATCATGATCAGGGTGGTGAATTTGAAAACCAACTGTTCAGGCAACTGAAAGAGTACTGTGGAGTTACTGGTTCAAGAACCACCCCCTACCATCCCCAAGGGAACGGGCAGGTTGAGCGGTTTAACCGGACTCTGCTCCAGATGTTAAGGACACTCACAGAGAGACAGAAAACTAATTGGAAAGATTCACTCAACAAACTGATTTATGCATATAACTGTACTCGGTCTGAAGTTACAGGTTTTTCCCCCTTCCACTTGTTGTTTGGGCGCCCCCCACGGTTGCCAGTTGACATGTTGTTTAACTTGACCACAGAACACGGAGATGGTAATTACCACAACTACACGGAAAAATGGAAACGGGGTATGGAAGAAGCATATGAAATCACACGAGAAAATGCTCACAAGGCTGCCATGAGGAGTAAAAGACATTATGACAACAAAGTGAAAAGCTCAGTGTTACAGCCTGGTGATCGTGTCTTAGTCAGGAACCTGACACCTCGTGGTGGCCCAGGCAAACTGAGAAACCACTGGGAGGACACGGTCCACACAGTTGTGCGCCAAGTGAGTAAAGATATCCCTGTGTATGAACTCAGACCTGAGAAAGGAAAGGGAAGACCCAGGATTTTACATCGTAATCTTCTCCTCCCATGTGATCACTTGCCACTGGAAATCGCTGAAAAACCAAAGAAAAGGAATGCGGGAAAAATGCAGGATGTGGTAAGGTCCGAGGAGGATGACGATGACGATGATGATGAGTATTATCCAGTGACAGTACCACCTCAGCAGCAATCTGGACTGCGTCCACCAGAGACAGTGAATCCTGTCTGCACCACCACATCTCAAGAACTTGAATGCACCCAGCTTAGGAAAAACGTGCCGCCTGAGCAAGAGGAAGTACAAGAGCTGACAAATCAGGAGAACTTACCAGAGCTGGAGAACAACTACATTGATGATCGGCCCGTGGAAGCTGCTGCCCCCTCACCTGTGCCGAATGTTCCCGGTGTTGAGGAGCTCCAACGACCCAGACGACAACACAGACGGCCCAAGATTTTCACATACGATAGGCTCGGTTCACCAGCCTGTTACAACCTGAAAACACCGCAACAGTACAACTGTAGGGTGCCATGGACATACACTGCGCAGCCATACTACATCCAGCACTAGTAAAATGCACGGGGACATGGACTGTTGAACACAGTGTCCGTCTCTACATGGACTGTTGAACACAGTGTCCGTCTCTACATGGACTGTTGAACAAAAGATGGACCTGTGTTAAGGAAGAATATTGCTGAGTTAAGCGTACTGCCTGAACTGTTGATAGAAGAGTAATGGACTGTGGTATAACTGTTTCAGAAACATATGCAAGTGAATGGATGCTTAAGGTCAAGGGAGACTACCACAAGAAAAAAAAACCTAACAAACAAATGGACTGAGAATGTACTCATGTTTGACAGTATGTGAAAAAAAAAAAAGTTCTAGTCTGTACTATTGCCACTTTTAGAGGTTAAATGTAGTAGTAGATGTATGGTAACACCTAATATGGTGAATTGTGTGCACACTGATTTACGAATAACCGAATAACCTTATTTGCACTAAAGGTCAAAGGTTAGGATGTTGGAGACAACATCTTTTCTGAGGGGGAGTATGTGACAGGTTATTTAGGGTTTTTTGTGAATCACTCACCCCAAAGTTAGTTTAAAATACAAGGGCAATTCCATCATATCTTGTTAATGTTGTTTGTTCATATGAGGAGTTTGATTATTTAGCAATAGACTGTTGATGCCTCAGAGCTGTGTGGAGGTAGATTGATTGCTCGGTGATCGGTTGGTAATGCCTCAGGGCTCCAGTAGGGGGAGACGCGCTCTGCTGCTTCGTTCAATACAATAAGTGAACGACAGAGCTGCGTGTGACTTTCCTCAGTTCTCTCACTATTGTTTCCCTGTCTAAGGTAATGAGCGTTCACAAAGCAGCTTCATATGACACGTTAACAATGTTTTACCCTGTGTTATTGTGATTTTAGTTGGTAGAAATGACATATTTCCTTTTGTTTTATTGTTAAAAAGAGTTTCATATGCTAAGCTTTAAGCTAGAGGCGGCATCCTGGCGCGGCCATATTGGACAGTTAGCCTTTCCAGGTTTGTTAGCTAACACGTCTACATTGAGGAAAAAAGTGCTAATTTTGCAATTCAGGTATGATTACAAGAAATTTGGTAAACTAAAAACATATTCCATAATGTGCTGGCCATAGAATAATTTAGTTTAAAAGGAAAGTGTATTTGTAATTATATTTGTGCTACTGATACTGGGTTTGTGAATGTATTATTGTTTTTGTTAAATATAAGTACATTTTGTATGATGTGAAAAATGGTTCAATACAATAAGTGAACAACAGAGCTGCGTGTGACTTTCCTCAGTTCTCTCACTATTGTTTCCCTGTCTAAGGGCACAACATATTTACCAAATTTGGTGAATCAAAGAAGGTCAAATAATGCATCTCAATAGAATCTCTGAGTGGTCCCTATCTTACAATTGTTGCAGAAGCACATCCAAGCTAAGCCATATGAGAAAGAACAAAGACTTGAGACAGAACAAAGACTGGAAGAGGTGGCTGTTGTGGACCAGGAAGTAGCAAAGATTAGTCAGGATGAAGTGAGGAGGGCATTGAAGAGGATGAAGAGTGGAAAGGCACTTGGCCCCGATGATACACCTGTGCAGGTATGGAAGTGTCGAGGAGAGGTTGCAGTAGAGTTTCTGAGTGGGTTGTTCAACAGGATCTTAGATAGTGAGAAGATGCCTGAAATGTGCTGGTGCACATTTTTAAGAACGAGGGAGATTTGCAGAGTTGTGGCAACTACAGAGGAATAAAGCTGATGAGCCATACAATGAAGTTATGGGAAAGAGTAGTGGAAGCTAGACTAGAAGAAGAAGAAGAAGAAGAAGTACACTTTATTAATCCCCGGAGGGAAATTACACAGTCACTCAGGTATATTTTTATATGGTCTTTGTGTTAGTTTTTAATGGCAGTCAGTGTATACACAGGCCCCGTGAAACACAGCACACAGGGGGGCCTGTAAGCATGCAGTTAGCGTTAGTACACACATCAAACATCACACATAGGGAGGCAGAGTGACGGGCAGCGGCTTCAGGAACGCGCCCCAATTGAGCAGCTTGTAGGGGGGACGGTGCCTTGCTCAAGGGCACCTCGGCAGTGGCTGGGAGGTGAGCTGACACCTCCCACCGTCAACTCACACTCCCTCCGAAGATGTCCTGGCGGGAGCGGGATTCGATCCTGAGATGGTTGGGGCGATCTGTCTACAGGACATCTGCTCTACCGCTGAGCCACTGCCGCCCCAAAACTAAGGCCAGAAGTGAGCATTTGTGAGCAGCAGTATGGTTTCATGCCAAAAAAGAGTACTACAGATGCATAGGATCAGATGGATAGGATCAGGAATGAGTACATCAGAGGGACAGAACATGTTAGAGGTTTTGGAGATAAAGTCAGAGAGGCCAGACTGAGATGGTTTGGACATGTCCAAAGGAGTGAAAGTGAACATGTTGGTAGAAAGATGCTGAGTTTTGAACTGCCAGGCAGGAGGCCTAAGAGGAGACCAAAGAGGAGGTTTATGGATGTAGTGAAAGAGGACATGAAGGTAGTTGGTGTGAGAGAAGAGGATGCAGGAGACAGGGTTAGATGGAGGCAACTGATTTGCTGTGGCGACCCCTGAAGGGAAAAGCTTTGTCTTTCTGTTATTTCAACTCTACACATCTTCCTTCCTAATAAAGTCTAGAATGCCTTCCAGATTCATAGACAACTAAAAATATACTGTATATCTCACAGTGTGAGTCATTTTCAGCGTGCACGAAATAAATGCAATGATACAGATGCTGTACTGTAGCTGTACTGTCTGCATAATGATTTCATAGCTACCAAACACACTAATGGGAGGTTATACATCATCATGCTAACAATGCTCTTTCTCTCTATGCACATATACATTGTTAGAGGCGGCACTGGCTCAGCGGTAGAGCGGACGTCTTGGGACCAGACAGCGCCCAGCCATCGGCAGTTCGATTCCTGCTCCAGCCAGACATCTTCGGAGTGTGAGCTGACAGTGGGAGGTGTCAGCTCACCTCCCAGCCACTGCCGAGGCGCCCTTGAGCGAGGCGCCCTTGAGCAAGGCGCCCTTGAGCAAGGCGCCGTCCCCCCCCACAAGCTGCTTATTGGGCTGCGAAGTCGCGACCCGTCCCTCCACCTCACTTGTACTGATTGTCATTAACTGCATGTCTAGAGGCCCCTAGTGTGTGTTGTGTTCAGGGGCCTGTATACGATGTTTGTGTGTGTACTCTGACTAACACACACACACACATATATATATGAGTCTATATATATTCCAACAACTCCGTATTCTCCGCCCTTGTCCATGTGTGTCTTGTTCCAGTAGCCCATTTCTCATCAGATTGACGCGGACCTTGTTAACCCGGGCGACGTCCGAGCCGGTATGACTCTGTCATTATTGTGTTCACTCATGTTTGAGGTAGGCTCGTATAGCATTAAGGGTCTTGCCTAAGGACCCTCACTGGATAGTGTCCGCCATGTCTGGGGTTCGAAGCCACGCCCACGCCCTCCTGCATTCCAGACCACGCCCTCCAGACCACGCCCCACGCCCCTTTCTGCAATTCACGTTGACTGGATAGTGTTTGTCCCGACCTGGATTCGAACCCACAACCTCCTGCATTCAAGTCAGTTGACTTAACCACTGTACTATCCAGCTGCTTATATCTATCTACCACAGTAGATCTGACCCAAGGTGCAGGCTATGTAAAGAAGCCCCAGAGTCAGTCCAGCATGTGGTAGCAGGGTGTAAGATGCTCGCCAGCTCAGCATACATGGAAAGGCACAACCAAGTAGCTGTGATAGTGTACAGGAACATCTGTACCCGGTATGGACTAGAAGTACCCAAATCCCAATGGGACATAACACCGAAGGTGGTTGGGAACAGCAAGGCTAAGATCCTGTGGGACTTCAGCTTCCAGACCGACAAACAGCTACTGGCTAACAAACCGGACATTGTGGTGATGGACAAAGAGCAGAAGAGAGCAGTGGTGATAGATGTGGCGATTCCAGCTGATGCCAACATCAGGAAGAAGGAACACGAAAAGATTGAGAAATATCAAGGGTTGAAAGAACAGCTGGAACAGATGTGGAAGGTTAAGGTTAATGTGGTCCCCGTGGTAGTAGGAGCACTTGGGGCAGTGACCCCCAAACTGGAAGAGTGGCTCCAGCAGATTCCTGGAACAACATCTGAAGCCTCAGTCCAGAAGAGCGCAGTCCTAGGAACAGCTAAGATACTGCGCAGAACCCTCAGACTCCCAGGCCTCTGGTAGAGGACCCGAGCTTGAGGATGACACACAGATACCACCCCACAAGGGTGAGAGGGACATTTTTTTTTTTTTATATATATATATATGCATGTACAAAAAAACTGGAGTGGAAAAGATAATTTCCCCATTGTGTGGACAAATAAAGTGGATTTAATCTTTTTTTAATTTTAGCTAATGCACAGATAGTGCCGAGGTTTGTTATTTTATCTCTCAGAAGTCTATTAAAACCACTGAAACATTTTCAAAATTATTAATACAAGTAGGTATATTTGACAAGTTTGTACATTTAGGATTTATGAGATTTTATATGAAACAAATACAAAATACTTCTCAACATGTAGTAGTTTATTACACATGAATAGTTTTCCTTGAATCATACACTTTGTACAGTTTCTCATTGGATTTCCAAAGCTTAAGGGACATATTTGCCTTGATAATAATTTGATTTCACGCTTTATTCAGAGAGAGGGGCAGTGAGATATAAATAGAGCTAAACAGAGAGGGAGAAAAGAGATTTTGGCAGAGAGATGAACAGAAATAAAAAGAGGAAAGAAGAGGTGAGGAAAATGGAAGCTAATGATAGTGTGGAGACTTCTGTTGTAAAATGTAGTCTTGCAGATCGCCATGAATAAGATCACTTACTTTGAGATCTCATACATCCGCAGTAAGGCAGGGTAACATCTTGGGCAATTGCTTCACAAAAACATTTGTCACATTTTGCAATGTAAAATAAAGCACACAACAGGCTTTAAAATGATATATTTTTTAGGTTGCTTCATATGCCCCATCTTGTCTTTGTACATAATTCACTAAGAAGAGACCAGTGAGTAAATTAAACACGAATATTCATCACATCAGATGATGTATGATAATTATTCTGTCAGAAGGTATTTAATGCTACTTCTGGCATATTGCTGCCAAGACAATACAGTAATAATATTTTGAAAGTAAGCAAAACCAAGGACTTGATTGTGGATTATCGAAAAAGACAGGTAAAGAACACACACCCCTCCCCATCAACAAGACTACGACAGAAAAGGTCAGTAGTTCAGGTACCTAGGTCCATATCAGTGAGAATCTCAATGGATTCACCATACAGACTCCATTACAAAATTTGTCACACAATAGCTACTCTTCTTTCACCAGCTGGTCAACATGAACTTCAGGATATTCTACAGCTCCTAGAACTCCAAGCTGCCTGTCTGTGCTACATATGCATTGAATAAAAAGGTTCCAACCAGCATATGTCTCTGTCAACATATAAGCATAGTGAATGATTCATCGGTCATCACCACTGAATGCACTAGTAAACATTCATTCAATTACATAAGATAATAAAGCAACTTATATGCTAATTCCAACCTAGTTACCAGTAGCAGATACACACACACACACACACACACACACACACACACACACACACACACACACACACACACCTCCCCCAACCCCAACCACATACTTGCACCTCAAGACAGATGTCACCCCAAGGAGCAACTTAATTTATTTTTTCTGTGCTGGCACTAAAGGATGACCTTTCTAAGCAGTAGGTGTGAAGCTGTGGGACTGAGTGGTAGGACTACTGACTCACAGAGAGGTGTTTCCACCTGCAGCCAAATCATCGACATGAATGTGTTCAAGTCCCTAGACTCCAAAACGTGTTTGTGTATTTTGCATGTCAGTGTGTGTTGACTGTTTTGTACTACACATTCTTCACTGGTTTCTCTGTGTAATGTATTATTCTTACACTCCAGGCTCTTGTACCAGTTCTCCAGATACTCTGAAACATGGATGTCCTTGGAGTAAATAACGGACTCCTCCTGTGGGGACAAAGAGATACGGTGGGTTTAGGTATGGACAAGTAAAAACAATTAAATGTAGTTCTAATAATTTTTTTGCATAGCAAAGAAATCATAACAAAGTCCAAAAAAGAGAGGAGGAAAGTGTTATCGTAGGAGGAGAGAGAAGAGGAACGCCAAGAGTATAGGACTGAGAGAAGGGACGTTGAATATTGGAACTATGACAGGAAAAGGTAGACAGTTGGTTGACATGATGCAGAGAAGGAAGGTAGACATACGGTGTGTCCAGGAGACCAGGTGGAAAGGTAGCAAGGCTAGAAGTTTAGGAGCAGGGTTCAAGTTGTTCTATCATGGTGTAGATAGGAAGAGAAATTGAGTTATCTTGAAGGAGGAGTTTGTTAGGAATGTCCTGGAGGTAAAAAGAGTGTCAGATAGAGTGATGAGTCTGAAGCTAGAAATCGAAGGTGTGATGTTCAACGTTGTTAGTGGGTACACTCCACGGGTAGGATGTGAGCTGGAGGCGAAGGAGAAATTCTGGTTGGACTTTGATGAAGTGATCCAGAGAATACCTAGAAATAAGAGAGTTATCATTGGTGAAGACTTCAATGGACATGTTGGTGCAGGAAACAGAGGTGATGAGGAGGTGATGGATAGGTTTGGTATCCAGGAGAGGAATGCAGAAGGACAGATGGTAGTTGACTTTGCAAAAAGGATGGAAATGGCTATAGTGAATACTTTCTTCCAGAGGAGGCGGGAACATAGGGTGACCTATAAGAGTGGTGGTAGGAGCACACAGGTAGACTACATCTTGTGTAGACGATGTAATCTGAAGGAGATCAGTGACTGCAAAGTAGTGGTAGGCGAGAGTGTAGCCAAACAGCATAGGATGATGGTGTGCAAGATGAATCTGGTGGTGAGGAAGATGAAGAACGCAAAGGCAGAGCAGAGGACGAAATGATGGAAGCTGAAAAAGGAAGGGTGTTGCATGAATTTTAGGAAGGAGTTAAGACAGGCTCTGGGTGGTCAGCAGGTGCTTCCAGATGACTGGAAAACTACAGCTAGTGTGATCAGGGAGACAGGTAGGAGAGTACTTGGTGTGTCATCTGTAAGGAAAGTAGATAAGGAGACTTGGTGGTGGAATGAGGAGGTACAGGAGTGTATACAGAGAAAAAAGGTTAGCTAAGAAGAAGTGGGACACCGAGAGGACTGCGGAAAGTTGACAGGAGTACAGGGAGATGCAGCGTAAGGTGAAGGTAGGGGTAGCAAAGGCCAAACAAGGGGCTTATGATGACTTGTATGCTAGTTTGGACAGTAAGGAGGGAGAGATTGATCTATACAGGTTGGCAAGACAGAGAGACAGAGGTGGGAAGGACATGCAGCAGGTTAGGGTGATTAAGGATAGTGATGGAAGTGTATTGACAGGTGCCAGTAGTGTGATGGGAAGATGGAAGGAATACTTTGAAGAGATGATGAACGTGGAAAATGAGAGAGAACAAAGACTAGAAGAGGTGACTTTTGTGGACCAGGAAGTAGCAAAGATTAGTCAGGCTGAAGTGAGGAGGGCATTGAAGAGGATGAAGAGTGGAAAGGCAGTCGGTCCTGATGATATACCTGTAGAGGTTTGGAAGTGTGTAGGAGAGGTGGCAGTAGAGTTTCTGACTGGGTTGTTCAACAGGATCTTAAATAGTGAGAAGATGCCTGAGGAATGGAGTGCCCATTTTTAAGAACAAGGGAGACGTACAGGGTTGTGGCAACTATAGAGGAATAAAGCTGATGAGCCTTACAATTAAGTTATGGGAAAGAGTAGTGGAAGCTAGACTAAAGGGTGAAGTGAGCATTTGTGAGCAGCAATATGGTTTCATGCCAAAAAAGAGTACTACAGATGCAGTATTTGCTTAGATAGAGAAGTACGGAGAAGGCCAGAGGGAGCTGCATTGTGTTTTTGTTGATCTGGAGAAAGCTTATGACAGGGTACCCAGAGAGGAACTGTGGTATTGTATGAGGAAGTGTGGAATGGCAGAGAAGTATGTTAGAGCGGTGCAGGACATGTATGAGGACTGTCAGACAGTGGTGAGGTGTGCTGTAGGTGTGACAGAGGAGTTGAAGGTGGAGGTGGGACTGCGTCAGGGATCAGCTCTGAGCCCCTTCTTGTTCGCTATGGTGATAGACAGGCTGACAGACAAGGTTAGACAGGAATCTCCACGGACTATGACGTTTGCAGATGACATTGTGATCTGTAGTGAGGGCAGGGAACAGGTGGAGGAGAAGCTAGGCAGGTGAAGGTTTTGACCTGGAAAGGAGAGGAATGAAGGTTTTTTATTTATTTATTTGTTTATTTATACAGGAAAGGATTAAAAGTAACATAATAAACAATCAGTTACAATTATTCGGGCCTGACTCAGTTAAAACTGGTTTACAGCAGGTTCCTGTTCTATGTTAGCCGCAGCAAGACAGAGTACATGTGTGTGAATGAGAAGGACCCAAGTGGAAGAGTGAGGTTACAGGGAGAAGAGATCAAGAAGTTGGAGGATTTTAAGTACTTAGGATCAACAGTCCAGAACAATGGAGAGTCTGGAAAAGAGATGAAAAAGTATGTACAGGCAGGATGGAACAGGTGAAGGAAAGTGTCAAGTGTGATGTGTGATAGAAGAGTTTCAGCTAAAATGAAAGGAAAGGTGTACAAAACTGTGGTGAGACCAGCGATGTTGTTTGGTCTAGAGAAAGTGTCACTGAGGAAAAGACAGGAGACAGAGCTGGAGGTAGCAGAGATGAAGATGCTGAGGTTCTCTTTGGGAGTGACCAGGAAGGATAGGATCAAGATTGAATAGCTCAGAGGGACAGGACATGTTAGAGGTTTTGGAGATAAAGTCAGAGAGGCCAGACTGAGATGGTTTGGACATGTCCAGAGGAGAGATAGTGAATATTTTGGTAGAAGGATGCTGAGTTTTGAATTGCTGGGCAGGAGGCCTGGGGGAAGACCAAAGAGGAGGTTTATGGATGTAGTGAAAGAGGACATGAAGGTAGTTGGTGTGAGAGAAGAGGATGCAGGAGACAGGGTTAGATGGACGCAACTGATTTGCTGTGGCGACCCCTGAAGGGAAAAGCCGAAACGAGAAAAAGAGGAGTTAGGAGCTTTGTCTTTCTGTTATTTTACCTCTACACATCCAATTTGTCCCACATGAGCAAACACTTTGGTGATGGAAGAAAGGAGAAACTTTTAACAGACAGAAACTGTGATTAGATCCGAACACTCTTAGCAGGTACCCATCTGCTTTGACTGGCATGGTGGAGAAAGAGATTAAGAGGTACAGCAAGTCAGTGTCATTTAGAAATAAATAAATAAAATTAAAAAAAATACATTGAGAAATAAAAGAGATAATAGAAAATAGCTACAAAGATAGAGAAACAATGATAAGGGAGAGCCAGACCCAAGCACTCAGATAGGGAGAGACAAAAACAGAGGGAGGCAGAGTGACAGAGACAACAACTCACAGCTGGAGGGAGAGGGACAGAAAGACATGACAGAAGGAAGAGGAGCAAATAGAATAAAATGCAGTTATTAATCTGTGCAGTGAATCACACTATACAGAGGAAGCTGCTGTTGAAGCTACTTTTTAGAGAGCTGCGATACAGGAAATACTGAAAGTACGGATGCTAATGCAGGGCTCGAAATTAACTTTTTTTCTTGGTAGCACTGGTGCTCCCAAATTTACAAGTTAGTAGCACCAGCAAAGACGTTAGGAGCACCTACCCAAAAGCAAGGCAGTGATGGAGCAATAGAGACGCTCCGTCCATCTCCGTTCCTCCTCGCCCAGGAGAGCAGCCACAGCTGCGCTCTCATTCTTTCCTGGCAGGATCGCAGGAGCACGGTGTCACAAAAAAAGGCGCACCAGATTTTTTCCCCTAGTCGCACCGGTGCTCCCAAATATATTTAATAGTCGCACTGATAAAAATGTGGGCGCATATGCGACCAAAATGGGCGCAGTTTCGAGCCTTGTAATGCTAGCAGTGATCATAACAGTTGGGAAGATGATGTATAATAAGTTAGTGACATCACGCCCAGAGTGTACCCAGCCTGACAACCCCAGTCCACTGGCATAGGCTCTAGCAACCCTGTAAGACACAACAGTGAAGAAGTGGGTATGGAAAATGAATTAATTAGTGAATGAATGTATTCATGGAATGTGAATATACAGACAGAGAGGAAGGAGCTCAGTCTAGGCCAATGACAACATACCTATTGAATGGATTAAGTATAAGCTTTATTTAAAGAAAAAAGTCTTCAGTCTACCCTTGATGATGGAGATGATGTCCATTTATCCATTTTCTTGAAAACAAGACAACCACACTCTTCAAAGCATGGATCTGCTGGAGCCTATCTTAGTCAACTAGCAATGAGAGGCGGGGCCCGTGAATCGCAGGGCCACATGAGTGACAAACAACCACTCAATTTAGAATTGAACAATTCACCTTAATTGTATGTTTTTGGAGGTGGGAGCCAGTCAGACAACACGGAGAGAACCAACTTAGGCATGGGCATAACATACAAACTCAGCATAAAAAGGACTCAAACTCAGAAACTTATTGATGTGAAGTGATAGCACTAGCCAGTGTGCCACCGTGCTGCCCTTGGAGATGGTGTCTGCCTTACACACCAAATCAGGAGGTTGATTCCACTGTATAGGAGCTTGTAACTGAAAACTCTGCCTCCAAGTGTGCTTCAAGAAATTTTTGGAACCACAAGCAAATCAGCATTTTAGGACCACAAGTTCTAGTAGGGCGATATGGCACAATGAGCTTCAACCTATGATAGGGACTGGCGGTTTCCAGTTTTAAAAGTGAGAAGAAAGATTTTAGTTAATCAAATTCTATTATAGCTTTAACAGGGAACGAATATAGATATGTTAGCATAAGAGAAATGTAATCTCTTATTCTGATTTGCTCTAGAATGCAAGCTGCTGCATTTTGGAATGACTGAAGATATTTAATGTCATGTTGGGCCAACCTCAACTGCAGTAATCCAGCCTAAAGGTAACAAAGGCATGGACTATCTTTTTCCAATTTTTTTGGGGTTAATATGTGCCTGCATATTCCAATATTGCTAAGATGAAAGAAGGCAGTCTTTGAATTTTTTTTTTTGTGGAAATTGAAGGAAAGGTCTTTATCAAAGGTAATCCTCAGTTTCTTGACAGTGGTGCCAATGGACAAAACAATATGACTGACTGCATCACTAGAAAAAAAAACATTTCTGAGATGTTTAGGGCCAAGAGCCTAACCTCAGTTTTATTTAAAGTTAACAGCAGGAAGATCTTGGTTATTCTGTATTTATTATCTGTAATACATGTTTGAAGTCAAGTTGGTTGGTTTTGTCTCGCTAAACCAGGGGTCGGCAACGGGTGGCTCTGGAGCCGCACGCGGCTCTTTAGCACCTCCCCTGTGGCTCCCTGGAGATTAATCACAAAATAAAAAAACAATAATTAAGAGAAAAAAAGAGACAGATATTCTACTCATAGCTAAAAGTCTTTAAAACAAAACTTATTGCTGTAAATTTCCTTTGTTTTTTTTTACGTTATTGACGTTATCGTGATGTTTAAAAATTTAATCAGGCACCTTCTAGGAAACCTCAGATGTGCTGTGAGGTCCTGGGCGATGGTAGCCCTGGCCTTAGAAAGAAGTGGTATTCGATTGGCAGCACAGTGGGCGGGTGATGAGGGCTGTGACATGAGTCCTGACCAATCGGGTGAGACTCCCAGCATCCCTGACCACCTGAGGTCGGGTCTACTCCTTGCCGTCAGTCCTGGAGGGCATGTTGCTCAAAGTTGTGAGAGAGAGAGCCACGAGGATTCCACATTCTATTTAATAAAGGACAGCAGTGTTGCAGCCATTCAGTGGTGAGTGGAGAAGGTGCGTAGCTTGTCGGCACACATATATGTGCATATACTGCATATGAGTTCATACAGATTAGACAGGAATTGAAAGTCGTGCTAACCACGCTAATCGCATTAGCCACACTAATCGTGCTAGCCACGCTAATTGTCCTAGCTAAGCTTATCTTGCTAGCTGTCCTAATCGTGCTAGCTGTGCTAATCGTGCTAGCTGCGCGAGTGAGGCTGGTCGTGTTAGCCAGGCTAGGTGTGTTGGTCACTTGAATTGCGCCAGCCATGCCGCCTGCTAATTGCACTGTTAATAACTGCGATGTGAATACTGTAGTTATTATTATCATCAATCCAAGCAAGTGTGTTCCTGTTTTAGTTTGTTCAACCTTATTATGTGTAATATTATGTATGTATGGCCTGTCTACAGGGCAGGTTTTTCTGGTAGAGGGTGAAATCGGGAACGGTTTCGGGACCGGAGAAGCGCCTGTTGCTCTGTTGAAGGAGAATGCATCCATTGGATGGAGGCGATTCTGGAGAGTGCAGTGAACTACAAAACCAAGTCGTTCACGAAATTAATGCTGTAAGTTACTGATTAAATGCCAGAAATCAACTGTTCCTGTGTGGTGCCTGCTCTCTGACCGGAGTTACCGCTGTGGATAAGGGGGTTCCAACACACAAACACAGTCACCCCGATTATATTTCCAATAGATGGTAATTACACAAAGGACTCATTCACTAAAATAATGAAAACAAAACAGAGATCATACAGAAAGTAGGACACGCTTCTCCCTGCAAAGTCAGTGAGGGAAAGAACACGCAACATCACCAATCAGCATATCAAGAACATAAATTCAACTCCAGTATACTCAATTAAACGTGATGAGTCCTGTGATGTGATCAGTATTGAACAGACAGCACGTGGTGCAGGTATGTAAACTCCGACAAGCTGCAAGAAGAAATGATGGAATTAATAGCACTTCTTGTTTAGAACACGTTACCTTAACATGCTCACTAAAAGTCCCCAGGAGCGGAAACACTGTTTTGTTATTGGAGCTCAAGCTGACTATTCATCAGGGATGTACAGCGAGGCTCTCTCACCTCCCCTCTCTGAAAGAGTCCAGAGACGTTAATCACCATCACACACTGAATTTAGGAGTGGTCGTTGATATGTGAGCTGCATTTGGGAGCACATTTAACGAGCTCATCAATGCAACAAAACATAATACATTGATACAGTAATGGAAGATAAAGTTAAAGCACCAAATATGGTACAACAGAGTAGTCACGTGGTGCGTCATTCTCTCCAGGATGCGCTGCATGGAAAATAAATAATCATGAATGTCATTCATTTGTGGACTAGTTAATCAATGTGATAGTAGGCTAATATAGACACTTAGAGCTTGTGTTGCCTTCAGATACGGCTTATAATTTTTTTGCTGCTCCTGACAGGTTTGATTTTAGTTTTTTTGGTCCAATTTGGCTCTTTGAACGTTCAAGTTTGCCGACCCCTGGGCTAAACTAACGGGAATAGTTGCATGTCATTTGCATTGCAGTAGAAATTTATCTGGTTTTCCCTAATAATATTGCCAAAGAGAAGCTTATAAACCATGAATGAACCCAAACCATGCATAACTTCATATCTAACTTTTGTGTATGTTGGAGATTTATCATGAAAATGTACAAACTGTGCAATGCCATGTATTAGATGTTGTAGACTGACTACCACTTCATATGAGTCGAGACAGCTGGCATAATCATTACATCGTAAGCTATTAACTCTCAGTTTAGAGTCTGTTCTTTCTTTTTTCCTTTTACTCTATATGTAATGTTCCATTATGTGCTGCTTCCCTGCAAGTTATGTAATCCTACTAGGAATGTAGATGAGGGTATTGAAGTGATGACCAAGTCTGAGAATCTACAGTTAAGCAGGGAATGTTCAAACAGAAGCCACAATGACGCTTCAAAGGGCAAATTACACTGTTCACCTCAATTACATTGTATTTTACAATGAGATTGGGGTGGGGGGTGGGGGAGGGGGCACAGCTATGAGTACATTCATTTTAGAAAAGCCAGAGGTGTTTTTGGACTGATGGGGTCTCTCTCTCTCTCTCTCTCTCTCTCTCTCTCTCTCTCTCTCTCTCTCTCTCTCTCTCTCTCTCTACCTCTGAACTTTCTGTCTAACTCTCTCTTCCACCATCACTACCTGATTCAACTAAGCTTGAAAGTACAGCAATAACAAGAATAGAATCTTGCCAGCTGAATGAAATCCCTGCTTGTCTTGTTTGTAGAATATCAAAATAAACTTTCTCGTGTTATTTTAATTCATGATAAATTAACAACACATTTCAATGTGTAAACCATAATATTTGAGATGCACAATCTTTGCAAATCTTCCTGCCCCCAAATTCTAAGGCCCCGTCCACACGATGACGGATTTTTAAAAAAACGCAACTATTTAAAAGCGCATCGAAAACGATTCGCATCCACACGACTGCGTTTTCAAAAAAATCTCCGTCCACACCTAAATACAGCGGTGTGTTTTGGAAGACGGCTATAAGCATGCCAAACCATGTTGTGGCAGTATTGAGTCAAATTTTATCCAATAGGAATCCTCCGTGTTGTCACAACACACGGGCCCATAAATATGACGTCACAGCTGTTTTCGTCACAGGCAAGACGTCAGCGTTTTTAAAAATATCCACCTAGGCCAGCGTTTTTAAAAAGTTGCGTTTTCTTTCCGGATACTTGCGTTGTCGTGTGGACGGAAGGCGTAAACGCAGCAGAAAAGTTGCGTTTTTAAAAAATCCGTCATCGCGTGGACAGGGCCTAAGAGTAGACGTGAACAAGTGTTTATTTTTCCTATTTATCAATATTTGTTCATGTTCAGTAAAGATACAACCAGCTAATGAGAAATGACTATTGATTGTAAAATAACACTATTTTGTAACCATGAACAATGTCTACTTTTGACAAAAACAAATGATTATTGTTGCTGATGCAGCTATAGTGAATCTAGTAAGTTCCGCAACAGCTCTCTGAGGTCCAGGGTTGCAGGGAGGCAGATTGATCAATGAATTGATTTGAAGCGCTATCTGTTCTTACTCTCCATCATGTTTTCTGACAATCGTGACACTGTTTCTTCACAAACTACCACGACACATTCTCTGTATGAGTGGGAGCTGCCTGAATTTGTATGGCTTCCAAAGTTTTATCCATATCTCTCTCATATAATATAATATAATATAATATAATATAATATAATATAATATAATATAATATAATATAATATAATATATGCTGATTTCTCATCCAAAAACAGTACTCATGCCACCTACGGGGGAGCGTACTTCTACTCTAGTGTAGTTTGTCACCACACTAGTGTAGAAGTGTGACATTGATAGGGGGTCTCCCCAAGTTCCCCAAGTCTACAGGCTTGTGTATCCTTGAACAAGATACTTAACCCTAACTTGCTCCCTGGGAAATATACGAGCTGCCTGCTGCAGCTTGGGGATAGGTCAAATGGAGAGAACCCACATTTCCGTCAAGGAACATCTCAGGAGATTCAAAAAAAAGTATAGAAATAGCCTACATGAATTTGAAAATCTACATGAAAATCTGCCTCATATTCATTTGAAATAAACATTTCACTTTGAGATGTGTTTCCAATATGGACTTGTCCTCTTTATACAGTTTTATTCTCTCCCTACACCACTCATAAGGCATGATCATTTGACTGCTGTTATGCAGATGATATGCCATTGATTCAAACATTTAATATAGTCTATGTCAAAGAAACTGTGGATCATATTCCAAGCCTCTTAAAACGTGGTATCACAAATAGGAATGCTTACAGTTTATAATGCTTTACACATTATTGATCTTTATTATATCAATATCCCAACCATCATCTACTTTATTTTCATTATATTCCAAACTGTCAGCATAATCTAGATGTAGTTTAAGAAAATTAAAGCTTAACACAACACTAGCAAATGAAGAAAATATATAGAAGTGTGGTTATTCAAAATCTAGACAAGCAAATCTACTTTAACAGGAGGCAACAAATTGACTGATTAGCCAACAGACTGAAGTATGAATGATTTTTAATCTACATATGCTTTCTACGTAAAAATGGAATTACAGTCATTTGTTGAAAAGCAACACTGATGTTAAAGAGTTTTACCACGTAAGACTTACTGGTGTGAGGATACAATAAAATTGAGTAGAAATGCACATTCAACAACTGCACAGTGTCATGTCCAATGTTGCCTGAAAGCATCTACTATCTTAAAACTCACTTGGAATTTACGGGCCCTGCAGGGGTTGGAGGAGAACACGAGTAGCAACATTTGAAGAGCAGTAAATGTTGGCTCAGAGGTCTAGTAATTGGACCTACTGACAAATGTATAGACAAATGTTGGGGTTTTCAAAGGATGTGTAACATCACACGTACTGTAAACACAACATAAAATTATCTGAGAACACTTAACCAATGCTAAATCCAGTGATGTGTTGAATAATTGTATAGTCAATTATTCAACACATCAATAAGGTGGAAATTGTAACAGTAGCAGAGACTTTAATCTTGACATTAATCTGGTGTAGATGTAGTCTTTTGTTTTTTGGTTGGATTCAGAGCATGTCACATACTGAACAAATGTAATTGACATGTTTAAAGATTAGATCCAGATTTGTTCATTTGATTTGATTTTCTGTCCCCAGAACAACTTTCAAAGACAGATAAAGGTTCAACTTGTTTATTTGACCAAAAACCAGTTGCTTTTGTTGAGGAACAGATTGTGTTGTATCCAAGTGGCAACCAAACTTGGCCCAGAATTACTTCCAAGAGAGGCAGATTGTTGTTGTAAGGTCTGCTGACAAGTATACAGCAAGTTCAGGGTTTATTGCTGTGTGGGCTGATTGAAGGATGAGGGCCAGGTATGTGGGCTCCTAGTAGTGCCATCAGGTAGAAAAAGAATGGAACAGAGAGAGAGAGAGTCAGAACGAGAGAGAGTCAGAGCAGGAGGCTTCCAAGACATTATCAGTTAATAAATCTGCTTTCATTCAGAACAACCTACATGAGGTTTCTAAGATTTATCGTTTCTTATAAAACAAAATTGAGTCCATCATTAAGATTATAATATTGATCAGAATTCAGAATAATAACAATATTTCTGTATTAAGTTAATCTTCTTTGTTGTTTTTAATTTAGTTGTGTCACCACTGAAAATGTTTTCAGACACAACAGCTTTTGTTGAAAGATGTTGGAACATCATATTGACTTGTATGTTAGGAGATTTGTCATTAACAAAGTTAATCTTTTCCATTTGACACAGGAACTAATGAAATTAATGCAACATCGCCTCTCCAAGATAACCAGTTGCGGTCCACCATTGCAGAGGAAATATGTCTGGTCGGGGCACAAGCCTGGTAAGGTCCTCCTACACTGAGCGGCCCCCTCCTCCCCCCACCAAGTTGAATTCCTTGTGTGAACTGCACAGACCCCACCCATTTACCTTTTTAATTTTTTCACACCCTCTTTTCAGCTTTCCCCTACAATACTTGACTGCTCTTGGTCTCTTGCCAGTATTTGGCCTAATATGGAGTTTAGCTAATCTCAACATACAATACAATGTCTCCACTCTGCTTGTATGAGGGTGTAGGAAGAAGGGGTTGGTTGGTGACGAAAGCTGGTACCACAACAGTCAATAACAAAATTAATTTGCAATAGCATTCTTTGAGGGGCAATCACTATGCATATTTACAACACTGTGATGTATGTTTAATACACTGTCAGTTTATTAAAGATACATGAAACACTATTGTACTGTTTTCTCAAAGATCGGTCCCATTTCAATTTATCAATACTAATTTTTAATCTTTAATTAAATAATTTAGAATTACAGTGCACTGTTGTATCAATGATGATCTTTACCTTCAGTTTTGAGGCTCAGTGTAATAAACAGCATTCTGCTGAGCTTTAGCTAAAATGCTACAGAGCTGGTATCCCATCTAACCAGTGAACCATTCAACCAGTCAACATCACTCGAGTGAAATTGGGAATGTTGCCATTTGCTGATCCCTGAATGGAGACCTATTAACACCAAGTGTGTGCAAGTGTGTGTGA